>NC_057810.1:395256041-395262494 GCF_018294505.1 Triticum aestivum
GGCGCCGCCGAGCGCCGCCGCCCTCGCCCGCTGCTCCGGCGACCGACTCCGGTCGGCCCGGCCTCCTCCAACCTCCCCGGCGCCGCTTCGCGTCTCCCTCCGGTGAGCTCCGGCGAGAGCCCGGTGGACCTCGGTTTCCGCGTCGGTGAACAGTGCCCCGATCTGGATCTCAGATCCGAAATTCTAGGGTTGACTTTTTCCCTCTCCCTCAAATTTTTATGCATACTTTGACTGCTTGTATCTCCGCAACCGTAACTCCGATTTGGGCATATGATATATCAAAATCTTCGCCTCGACATGTGCATCATTTCATTCCATTGCGTCATTTGCATTTGAGGTCATCTTGATACCCAAAATTCTGTTAGAATGAGGCTTCGTGAGTTAAATTGCAGAACCGTTAGTTCATCATGCACTTTTGTCATTTTTGCTATATTTAATTCGTGCATGATATGCCTGTGCCCCTTTGGGATGTATTGTGAAGCATTTTGTCTTCTTTCCAGAGGTGCCACCCATGCATTTTTAGGATGTGTGTGTTGTCTTGTGCAAGCTTGCGAAGAGAGGTACCTGAGAATGCAGATTTCAGGGACTTAGTGATTTTCACTAAGTCTGGGATATTTTAGTTCATGATGCTATATGTCCAGCTTATTTCCTAGTGATCCGTGCCTCTTTTGAGGATGATCAGTAAGGGAGTTTTGATATTTATGTCATGCTCTATCCACCCATGTCTTCTTTGGCATTTGTGGAGTGCTCTAGGTTGACTCAATCGAGCTCAACTTTTGCTTCGTTGTTAATCTGGGCAGATCGTCAACTTGTTTGCGATTTCGCCGATGCTACCGTTAGTGTTCCATGCATGCTATGCCTTCGTTCTTGCCATGTGTAGCTAGCACTTTGTGCCTTCTTGCTGGTGATATGCTTTCCTTGCCATGACTTGCACCGTAGTGAGTGCATCGAGCTCGTTTACATGCCTTCGTGAGTTAAATTTCAGCATGTCTCAGTTTTCACTAAGTCTGAAAACTAATTGTGTTCGAGCGATGTTCGTGAGCTCGGTAGAGTATTTTGTGAACCCTTTTGGCCCCAGGTCACTTTGGGTGTTTTATTAAGCTTGTTGAGTAGCTCCATGCCATGTTCTTACTTGTCATGTTCAGGTTTTCTATCATGTTGTTTTGCTGCTCCGAAGAGAGCTTCGTGATCTGAAATTTCAGACTAGTGTTAATTTCACTAAGTCTGAAATCTGTTTTGCATTTGCGTTTTAGCCATGCTTGTTTGAACCTCTTAATGGATGAATTTGCCTATGGCTCAGTGCTAGTGTTTTGTCAACCATCTTGTGTACATCACTTCCATATATTTTGTTTTCATGTTTGGTGGCTGTAGCATGTTCATTTCGTTGCATTTAGATGCCTACTTGCTGTAAATCGCAGACCGGTGTCATATCTTAAAATGTTCGCCATTTCCAAACCGTAGCTCCGATTCCAATGATCTTTATATCGTTTTCAAGCGATTTCATCCCCTCTATCCAGTGGCACACTTGGTTTTCCAAGATGAGGCCAGGTTCATGCATTTCCTGTCATATCTTGCATTTTGCATCCCGCATCGCATCCCGCATAGCATATCGTCATTTCATCATATTGCTTGGACTTGCCCGTGGTTGATTGTATCCTTGTTGCTTGTTTGTCTTGTTGGGTAGAGCCGGGAGACGAGTTCGCTACCGAGGATCCCGTTGAGTTTGCTTGTGAGGATCCAGTCAACTCTGTCAACTGTGCAGGCAAGATGATCATACCCTCGAAATCACTACTATCTTTGCTATGCTAGTTTGCTCGCTCTTTTGCTTTGCCACTGCTACGATGCCTTCCTTTTGCTTGTCAGCCTCCCAATTGCCATGTTGAACCTCTAACCCACCTTTGTCCTAGCAAACCGTTGATTGGCTATGTTACCGCTTTGCTCAGCCCTTCTTATAGCGTTGTTAGTTGCAGGTGAAGATTGGAGCCGTTCCTTGTTGGAACATTTATATTCTTGTTGGGATATCATTATATTGCTATGTTATCTTAATGCATCTATATACTTGGTAAAGGGTGGAAGGCTCGGCCTCTCGCCTAGTGTTTTGTTCCACTCTTGCCGCCCTAGTTTCCGTCATATCGGTGTTATGTTCCCGGATTGTGCGTCCCTTACGCGGTTGGGCTATAATGGGAACCCCTTGATAGTTCGCCTTGATTAAAGCTTTTCCAGCAATACCCAACATTGGTTTTACCATTTGCCACCTAGCCTCTTTTTCCCTTGGGTTTCCGGAGCCCGAGGGTCATCGTATTTTAGCCCCCTTGGGCCAGTGCTCCCTCTGAGTGTTGGTCCGAACTGAGCTGCCTGCGGGGCCACCTCGGGGAAACTTGAGGGTTGGTTTTACTCGTAGCTAGTCTCATCTGAGTGTGCCCTGAGAAAGAGAGATGTGCAGCTCCTATCGGGATTTGTCGGCACATTCGGGCGGTGTTGCTGGACTTGTTTTAACCTGTCGAATCATCTTGTTGTACCGAGATACCGAGTCTGATCGGTGTGTCTTGGGTGGAGGTCTATTCCTTCGTTGACCGTGAGAGCTTGTTATGGGCTAAGTTGGGACCCCCCCTGCAGGGATTGATCTTTCGAAAGCCGTGCCCACGGTTATGGGCGGATGGGAATTTGTTAATGTCCGGTTGTAGATGACTTGAACTAAAACTTAATTAAAATGAATCAACCGTGTGTGTTACCGTGATGGCCCCTTCTCGGCGGAGTCCGGGAAGTGGACACGGTGTTGGAGTTATGCTTGCGCAGGTTGTTCCTTTAGCTTCTCGCTCGTGCTTCGCCTTCTCTTCTCGCTCTCTTTTGCGTATAAGTTAGCCACCACATATGCTAGTCGCTTGCTGCAGCTCCACATATATTTGCCTTATCCATTCCTATGAGCTTAAATAGTTTTGATCGCGTGGGTGTGAGATTGCTGAGTCCCTGTGGCTCACAGATACTACAACTCCAGATGCAGGTCCAGGTGTTTCTGCTCCAGTTGATGACTACGAGCTTCAGTGGGAGTTCGACGAGGACTCTCAGTGATACTACGTATCTTTTCCGGATGATCAGTAGTGGTGCCTAGTTGGGGTTATCGATTCAGGACCTTGTCGCATGTTGGGGGTTTTTCTATTTTGGCGCCGTAGTCGGGCCATGAGTGTTTGTTTGATGGATGTTATTTATGTACTCTGATGTGACGTGGCGAGTGTAAGCCAACTATGTTATCTCCCCCTTTTATTATATATTACATGGGATGTTGTAATGACTGCCTGACTTGCGACAATGCTTTCAATGCGGTTATGCCTCTAAGTCGTGCCTCGACACGTGGGAGCTATAGCCGCATCGAGGGCGTTACAAGTTGGTAATCAGAGCCTTCCCCGACCTTAGGAGCCCCATTGCTTGATCGTTTTTAGCAGCCGAGTTGTGTCTAAAAAAAATGTTTTGAGTCCTTAGGGATTATATATCGGAGAGCTTAGGAATTCTTTTTACTTCCCAGTCTCCTCATCGCTCTGGTAAGGCAACCTGGCGTAGAGTTTTGACTCTTCTCTTCTCAAATTTCACTATTTTTTTTTAGGATCACGCGAGTATCTTGGTTTTGTTCCGATGGTTTTGTGACGAGAACATTGTTCTTGGTGCCTCCTGTCTTTAGGGGTTGTGGCAGTGTCCCGGGGAGTTGAGCTCCGAGGTGTTGTCGTCACAATTTCATCGTTGCAATTCTGGTATAATTGAGATATGTTCGCCGACATCGAAAATCTCTTTTATGCAGTTCGTTGGTGAGATAACCTCGACGCCACCCAGTACTGGGGCGGGAGTTCGGGAGTATCGCCATAACTTGTATAACGGATGCTTTTCGAAGGTTGAGGTAGATGGTTTCCGAAGTTTTCCTGGTTATGTGTTGAAGGATGGATACAGCTGGATGTAGGATTTGCTAGTTTGGGTGAGATATTGTGCTTCCCTTGTATCCCCAACACCTGATTGCATAACCGGAAAGGTTCGGGAGTTTCATAGGTGGGAATTCTAGTAGCTCTAGTTCTTCTTCCACGGATATTGGTTTGAGATTGGGATTTCTTACCGATTATTCGTTCTTGATCCGTACCTTGTTGATTTATTTCTCTACCTTAATTCTACGTGGCTTCTCAATTTATGGATATGTGATCATTTGAAGAGGAATGCATTCGTTCATTTTGTTCGGATGTGAAGACTATATGTTGCAATTTTCATTCCGTTGGATTCAGCTTCTATATTGTTGTCTATCTATGTGCTAATGGTGGTCAACCTGTTCAGGATGGCTCCTCCAACGCGCACGACTCCGAATCCTAATCCGCCTCCACCTCCGCCTCCTCCGGAAGCATGGCAAGCTGTGATGGCCGCTACTAATGCAAACACACAGTTGATCATGCAAATCCTTCAAGAGTGCAATCAAGGCAGTCAAGGGAATCAAGGCCATAATCAGCACCACTTTGCTACTCTGAACCAGTTCCTTGCTAATGGCCCAAAGACGTTCAGCAGTTGTGTTGAGGCTACCGATGCTGACGATTGGCTAGTGGATCTGGGCAAGCATTTTGAATGCAGCAACGTCAGGCCTGAAGATTTTGTCAAGTTCGCTTCTTTCCAGCTCAAAGATCAGGCTGCAGAGTGGTTCCAGCAGTACAAGGATTCCAGAGGTGGACGTGTTATCACTTGGGACGATTTCCGTCAAGATTTCCGCGCTCATCACATCCCTCAAAGTGTGGTTGAGAGTAAGCGTCAGGAATTCCGCAATCTGAAGCAAGGCTCTTTGTCTGTCTATGACTACAACAAGTTGTTCCAGAAGCTCGCCCGTTTTGCCAAGCAGGATGTTCCTGATGAGAAGAGCATGATCTATCAGTTCAGGGGTGGTCTTCGTGAGGAAATTCAGCTCGCTCTTGTCCTCTTTGAGCCGTTGAGATACGATGAGTTCTACAACATGGCACTGAAGCAAGAGGCTGCTCAGATGAGATGTGATGCTTCCAGGAAGCGTGCCAGAGATGTTACTCCGTCTTCCTCTACTCAAGTGGTCAAGCAGCAGAAGTATTGGCTTCCTCCTCCTCCGTTCCGTCAGCCGTATCAACAGAAGAGCAAAGGTGGCAGTGGTTTCTCCCACCCACCCAACCCAGGCTTTCAGAACAAGGCTTCGTCTCAAGCTCCAAAACCGAGTGCTCCGTATCACCGTCCGCTTTCAGAGGTCACGTGCAACAAGTGCCAACAGAAGGGTCACTATGCCAACAAGTGTACCAACCAGAGGCGTCTTCCTCCTCCTCCGGTGGTCAGATCGGCAAGTACAACGGTGGTCAAGCACAATCCCAAGCACGCCAAGGTCAATATGATGAATGCAGCTCAGGCAGAGGATTCTTCAGATGTGATCATGGGTAACCTTCCTGTTAATGATATTCCTGCAAAAGTTCTTTTTGACTCTGGTGCATCGCATTCCTTCATGTCATTTCCATTTGCATCGGAGAACAATTTTAGCACTAGGGCATTACCTAGAGCTATGCAAGTCGTATCTCCAGCTAAGCAACTAAGTTCCAGTATGGAGGTGCCGGATATTTCAATCTTGATGGGTGATTTCAAGTTTCTTGCTTCTCCAATGGTTCTTGGCAACTCGGATATCGATCTTATTCTCGGGATGGACTGGCTCTCTAAGCATAAAGCTCAGCTTGATTGTGCAGCCAGGCAGATTCAACTGACTCATTCGTCTGAGGAGGTCATCGTCTTTGCCGCTCGGGATAATTCCATCCGGTTGTTTTCTCTCAATGAGAAGGGTGAATTGGATGCTATTTCGCAGATTCCGGTTGTTTGCGAATATTAAGACGTCTTTCCAGAAGAACTTCCAGGGATGCCTCCAAACCGGCCGGTTGAATTTGTTATTGAACTTGAGCCCGGTACGGAACCTGTGTGCAAACGTCCCTACAAGCTCGGCCCCGAAGAGTTGAAGGAGTTGAAGAAGCAACTCGATGAGCAAGAAAGATTGGGTCTCATTCGGCCTAGTACTTCTCCATGGGGTTGTGGTGTTCTTTTTGTGAAGAAGAAGGATGGATCGAGTCGACTTTGTGTTGATTACCGTCCAGTAAACAAGAAGACCATCAAGAACAAATACCCACTTCCCAACATCAATGAGCTGTTCGAACAACTCAAGGGTGCTCAAGTATTCTCCAAGCTTGATCTCCGTATGGGTTATCATCAGATTCGTATTCGTGAGCAAGATATTCCCAAGACGGCGTTCAGAACAAGCTTTGGTTCATATGAATACACCGTCATGTCTTTTGGCCTCGCCAACGCTCCTCCGACGTTCTCTCGCATGATGAACTTCATCTTCAACCCCTACACCAATGAATTCGTTTTGGTCTATCTCGATGACATTCTGGTTTTCTCGAAGAACAAGAAAGATCATGCCAAGCACTTGCGTTTGGT
>NC_057810.1:395565600-395744077 GCF_018294505.1 Triticum aestivum
GTAGGTTTAACGGTTGGGCTAACAAATGGACTCCGAATGCGATGAAACTTGGCAGGCGGTCTGTCTACACTATAATAAGACCGCACGACAAGTTGCAACCCATTCCGAGAACATTTTTATGCCACTTATAAAATAATATTTCGGAGGTGCCGCGGGCGCGTGCCAGTGTGTCTGGACTCCGAACGGACAACGGAGAGAACCGGGGGAACCCGAACGGATGCAAGTTTTGAAAAACATGCTGATGAAATGCAGATGATGACATGGTGAAATACAACACGCAAGCAATGACATGGCAACAACGGCAAATAACTGGCGGACACCTGGCGCATCGGATCCGGGGCGTTACAGAAGCAACCTTGTTTATCCCACCATGGCCATCGCCCACGAAGGACTTGCCTCACTCGGGTAGATCTTCACGAAGTAGGCGATCTCCTTGCCCTTACAAACTTCTTGGTTCAACTCCACAATCTTGTCGGAGGCTCCCAAGTGACACATAACCAATCTAGGAGACACCACTCTCCAAAAGGTAATAGATGTTGTGTTGATGATGAACTCCTTTCTCTTGTGCTTCAAATGATAGTCTCCCCAACGCTCAGCTCTCTCTCTCTCTCTCTCTCTCTCTCTTAGATTTTGCTATGGTGGAAAGATGATTTAAGTGGAAAGCAACTTCGAGAAGGCTAGAAGTCAAGAATCCTGTGGTAGGATTGAATATCATCTCAACACATGAGTAGGTGGTTCTCTCTCAGAAAATATAAGATGGAAGTGTAGGCACGTTTTGATGGCTCTCTCACTAATGGAGTAGGGGGTGGAGTAGTATATATAGCCTCCACACAAAATCCACCTGTTACACACATTTGACTCAACTCGGTCAGACCGAATAGAAGAACTCGGTGAGACCGATTCAGTTCAAAATGTAAACGTTAGGAATCTCGATGGGACCGACTGGAACAACTCGGTGAGACCGATGTGCTAGGGCTAGGGCAAAACCTCATCTCGGTGGTGCAGATTGCGTGAACTTGATGAGCAAACAGAGAGTTGGTCAAGCAAACTTGGCGTGACCGGTCTCTCATTTCGGTGAGACCGAAATGATAGAAAAGGGAAACAGAGAGTTTGCAGGGCCATCTCGGTGAGACCGAGATCCGTATCGGTGTGACCGAAGTTATAGGGTTTCTAGCAGTGGCTATGTCAAATGAACTAAGTGGCGCCGGATAGAAAGAATCGGTGGAGCCAAGTTTGACTTTGGGTTCTAGACATATTTGGAATGAGAAAGTGGTTGAGGGCTTCGGAGCAATATCACTAAGCATTTTGAGCAAGTAGACCATTAAGCAACACCTCATCCCCTTTTAATAGTATTGGCTTTCCTATGGACTCAATGTGATCTTGGATTACTAAAATAGAAATGAAGAGTCTTGAGCTTTTGCCAATATGTGTCGTTAGCATTTTGAGGGGTCCACATCTCTAGTCCATGCCATGCCATTCATTGAACTTTCTGAAATATTAGACTTGAATGGATATTAGTTCAATGAGCTATATGTTTTTATGAATTACCAAAACCACCCAAGGATTAGTTGCACTTTCACTATTTGGTTATTTGCATTACGCCTTGTTTAGTTGTACCGTTTTTGGTTGTTCGGTTGTTTGTAGTTAGCATATGTCTAGTTTCTGTTGCCATCTTTGGTTGTTCGTAGTATGCCTTTTTTATTTCAGATATTCAAAGTGTGATGTTCTATATGTGCTAGTATGAACTATGCAGTTCAATTTCACCAATACCAATTTTAACAATAGCTCTACGAATGACTATATTTGGTTACTGTTAAGCATGTTGTACTCCCTTCGAATCTTTAGTTCGCATATAAGATTTGTCTAAAGTCAAGCCTCATAAATTTGACCAACTTTATAGAAAAAATACCAACATTCAGAATATGAAATCAATAATAGTAGATGTGTCATGACTTAAATTTTCATATTGTTTAACTTTAGCATGGTAGATGTTGATATTTTTTTCATATAAATAAGGTCAAACTTTATGAAGTTTGGCTTGAGACAATTCTTATATGCAGAGTAAAAGGACCGGAGGGAATATTTAACATGCCTTTCCATTTGATTTAACGATGGCACTATTTGGATACTCTAACTTAGCTAGAGGTTAGAGTTATTTTGTAGCTCATGATAGTTAAAAGGGAGAGATAGAGAGAGATTGGTGGAATAGTTGATTGCATTGCTTGAGCCTCGTGGGCATATATATATATAGGAGTACATGGTCATATTGGAGTACAAGTCAAGGTAGAATAAATCCTATGAAATCCTACGTTTCATAAATAACAATGATACTCAACAATGACTAACCCTAAACTAACTCTAGCCCAAGAGGAGTTTGGATGACAGGGTTAGATTGACAATAAATGCACTAGGAGAACTAGTCCTGGTTAGCTCCTCTTGGGTGGGATAGTTTTTTTGGGTAGGTTAGACGCAACTAGCTCAAACTAGCCCTCATGTTTGGATACTTTAGGGCTATTTGAGCCCAAACTAGCTCAAACTAACTCTAACCCATGGATCCAAATAAGGTCAATAACTTGTGTACTTAGACCTGCATAATACAAGTTTGAATGACTACGTTTTCCTGCCATTAAATATTAGGCATGTTGCAGTTAATGACACACATTTACACTTCTTGTTTCTAAATATTAGGTTTTTATCAATTTGCTCTTGCACATGTAGTCCTGTTGTCAAAGGTTTTGACCCACTGTTCGACCCTTTTTGCATATGGGGAAATGAGTTGTCCATGAATATCAGTCAAGTTAAGAAACTCAGAAAGATTGTTAGGATAAAGAAATTAGTGGCAAAAAAACAACGAGATGTTTGTCTGCACAATGAACAAGACATCAATTCACTACAGCATGGTACTAACTGTTATATACATTGTCTTTTTAATTCCTTTGCGCCATTTCAAATCTAGAGAAGATATTTATGCATATCCTTGTTTTCAGGCCTTTCCAAACTAGTTCATTGATGATTACCTCTCAAACCACCTGTATGGTCAGGAGGCGAGGAAGGTATTCATACAACACCCACGGTTTAATATTGAAGTGTTCCCGAAGAGGACGAAGGATGGACGGTCAATCATCCACAGGCACTGGCCTAAAGTTGCAAAGACCTTCAACATCAATGAAGGCTCAGTATTCACCTTCCGCTTCAGCAGTTTTCCAGATGAGATTCATCTATCTATGTACCGTCTATGATGCTAATTTTGAAAGGTTATAGATGTTGCATGTGAAACTTGGTGCTGGTGCAGTTATGTAATGGGGTAGCTGAGTGTTGAAACTATATGATGTTGTACTCTGATGTATTTCAATTATGAAATCCTGCTTCCTGAATACGAAAATGAAATATGTTGTGTGCTTAATGTGAAATGTCAATTAGATTGATAAATGGATTATTGATGATTGGCCAATTA
Source organism: Triticum aestivum (assembly GCF_018294505.1). Lineage (NCBI taxonomy): Eukaryota > Viridiplantae > Streptophyta > Magnoliopsida > Poales > Poaceae > Triticum > Triticum aestivum. The sequence continues at coordinate 395,569,055 of NC_057810.1, forward strand.
GCCTGCTAATTCGGTTTTTCTCTTGCAAACGGTTATTGAGAAAACATCATGGGCGATGACCTCAGACAACGCAGACAGTTTCTAGGAATAAAATGTGTTGGATCAATGAACAATCGCACACAACTTCCTCTTCAAAAAATTTTGTGTTATGCCACCATGCGCAAACATTTACCACATAAAAAGTGTGTGTGATGGACAGCCTATGACACACAGTTTCTTCTACGCATCATGTGTGATGCATTCAATAACGCAAACGGTAAAATTGTTAGTATCTTCTGCAATGGCAACACTATCACAAATGATTTAATTGGGAAAATTGTGTGTGATGTACGTATGAATGGAAATGTTTTCCTTGGATTAACTGTGGGGATGAACATAGGAACGGAAACGTACTTATTGGAGTGACTGTGTGGGATGTACATACGAACGGAATCATAATCCTTGGATTGAATGTGTGGAATGTGCATACCTACGGAAACATTTGTCTTGGACTGAGTGTGTAGGATGAAACATTGGGCCTGTATAATTGTATTTTTTAACACAATTGTACGTATAACCGTATTTGATCGCTCGTCCGTCGCACACGACCTCATTTTGCCCAGCGTGTGCAACCGGAAGGCCTATCCGCAATGGTTTCTGGGTCGTGTGCGAAGGACCCCCCTTATCGCACACACTCACTTGGCGACGGTTCAAAACACCGTCACGAAAAGGGGTTAAAAACCATTTGTATAGCACCTCGCTATACTAGTGACCTTTCGAATATAGATGCCGCTTTGTATTGTTCTCATAGGCTCTTCCTCCTCATGCGGCAGATAATAGTTCTTATTTCTCTTTGTCATATAGAACCATTTCTCGTCAATATGAGCAATTGTAGGATCGAAAGTAGGTCTAGAGGGGGGTGATTAGACTACTTGACCAAAATAATCTAGCCTTTTCCCAATTTTAGTTGTGGGCAGATTTTTAGCAATTAGCACAAGTCAAGCAATCAACCTACACATGCAATTCTAAGAGTGTAGCAGCGGAAAGTAGAACATTGCATATGAAGGTAAAGGGAAGGGTTTGGAGAGTGCAAACACAATGACGACAAAGAGATTTTTGGCGTGGTTCCGATAGATGGTGCTATCATACATCCACGTTGGTGGAGACTTCAACCCACGAAGGGTATTGGTTGCGCGAGTCCACGGAGGACTCCACCCACGAAGGGTCCACAAAGAAGCAACCTTGTCTATCCCACCATGGACATCGCCCATGAAGGACTTGCCTCACTCTGGTAGGTCTTCACGAAGTAGGCGATCTCCTTTCCCTTACAGACTTCTTGGTTCAACTCCACAATCTTGTCGGATATTCCCAAGCGACACCTAACCAATCTAGGAGACACCACTCTCCAAAAGGCAATAGATGTTGTGTTGATGATGAACTCCTTGCTCTTGTGCTTCAAATGATCGTCTCCCCAACCCTCAGCTCTGATGTAGAGCATCCCACGATCATCCACATGGATGTATCAACATCTCCGACGACATCACTTGGACAAATGACAAGAGCTCGAGCAAAGGCTATCGAAGATAAGGTGAACTCGCTCCTCTCCGAAAAACCCCTTCCTACACATGAGACATGTCCACTACCTCAAGAGAAAACACTATGTGTGATCAGGTACTTAGAAGAAGGCTATGGAACAGCTACATCGAATGGCCAAGACGGCGAGGACACCGAGTATGAAGGACAAGAAGAAGAGCTACTGAAGAAGCTCCAGCGAGAGGACGTCCACCCAGGACAAAATGTCCGGTGCCTGACACTCCAGCCGGTGGACGTCCGACCAGGACTGGACGTCCGGCACCTGAAGGCCCAGCCAACCCAAGTCCCAGCTGACGAGATCTACAGCGAGCGGACATCCGACCCCCTCCGGACGACCGGCGACACGGCCCAGCGAGCGGACGACCGGCCACACCAGACGACTCGTAAATCCACACCCGAAGCATTTCAGCGGAAAACCGAAGCCACCGGACGACCGGCGACCGGACGACTGACCACCTCTGGATGCCCGGCAGAATGATCAAAAAATGAAATTAGCGGAAGTTCGAACCCTGCCGGACGTCTGGACCTCCGCGAGCGACCGGACGACCGGTAGAGACCGTATGTTCGCTGCCTGTGTGTGCGCAGGTTCGGGCCCAAGGCCCATGTATCCCTTCATTCCGCCCCCTTTTGCACTTAGACTCTAGATAGAACTCCTCCTCGTCCTAGTTAGGGTTAGCATTGTGATAGCTCATATTTGAGATAGAGCTTTGCTCATCCACTTGGTTACTTCTCCTCGGAGCTCACGACATCTTCGGAGAAGATCCCCCAAGCGTATTCAAACCCCCTTCACAGGAAGAACCTTCAAGACCTCCTCATGGATAAGACCCTTTGTATCGTCCCTTGTTGACTTTGAATCGTGTATCACTCTTTGTGTTTCGAGGATCTAGTATATGTGTGACTATATCTTGTTGGTTGAGTGATTTCTCTCATGTTTCCCTTGTGTTCCCCTTGTTTCCCCACTCATGTTCTTCATGTTCTTGGTAGGATTGCCTCATAACGTGAAAGATCAGGTATCTAGGGTTCTACCCTACATCATCTTGCTATCATGAGCCATATTGATCACGTATTTTGAGCCCCTACCCCGTGTTTTCTAGCTTGATTTCGTTGTGTTCTACCATAATATCGAAATCTCCACCAAAAATAGCCCCAAATTTTTTTTGTGGTTTGTTGGTGTGATGAAGTTTTGTTGGATTTGATCCATGGATTTGCTTTTCCACATGTGGATCTAGCTTTTCCCCACCTTCTCAACCATTTCCATCCACAAAATGGCTCGGATTTGACCAAATTCCCCGCCTCCACCACGAACCCGAGCTGTTCATCCTGTGCCCGAAATCGTCCAGGCACTAGACGTCCGCTAGCCACCGGACATCCGACGATCAGACGACCAGCCCATGAACGGATGTCCACTGATCCCTGACGAAACTGAAACATTTTAGTTCGACCACCACCACCTCTCCACTTTCCACAACCGTTTGCGAACTCCGATACCACCACCGCTTTCCGCAAGCACCACATTAACCGCTACCACCTCCAACAATATTGACCCGTTTTGGTCCTGAGATTTTGAGATGTGGTTCTCGTGTCCTATTGTGTTTCGACTATATAGGTACGGTTCAACATCACCATCACCATCGCTCATCTTCGTCAAGGACTCGTCATCGCCAACAACCGTCCGTGTTTACAAATGACTACCGCGGCGGTAACCTCGACGACATCTTTGTCTATTCCATGCCATTGCATTGATAACCACAGAGCCTTACTTTTGCGTTGCTTACCCACCGAGACTAGCCTTTGAGTATTGCCGGCAACGTGAATTGTGCACATTAGTGATCATACTTCCCATAGCATACATACCATAGCATTGTGGTGTATATCTTGGTCTCATCTTTTGTGTCACGAAGTTGTCATTGCATATACACAATTGCTATCTTGGTTCATGTAGTTTTGCATGAGAAAAGAGCTCAAAAGTGAAAGAGCCAAACAAGCTTTTAAGCAAGAGGAAAATATAAGCAATGAGCTTATAAGCAAGAACCATAGCATCACACTACATTAAGATTGTCATACTCGATCATCTTGGATCATATCACCGGAATACCATACATATAGCATACTTGGGATAGAAGTCATTGCATTTTTGCTTAGTAGGTTGTGCACAAGTTCCGTATCCACCAATTGTGCAATCGTGCTAGCGTCTCTCTAGTGTTGTGCAACAAGAGCATTTTCGTGGATTCCACATTTTGGCTCATTCCTTGGTTGCACGACCCCACTTATCTATTTCCGTGTGTGTTTACGTGTACCACATCTTGCTATTGGTCTACTTGTTGCATTTGCAAATTTGTGAATCTTTTCCAACATTATTGAGGCTCACTAACTATTGCATCAAATTTGTGCCACCATCCTAACCAAGCTCCACCATAAGCTTTTACTTGTATAGGTGTGAGAACCAACAAGAACTGGTACCAATTGTGCTATTTCCTTGTTCCACATTTGAGTGATCATTGATCCATCTTCAACATCGGTCAAGGTACATTTGGTATAAGTTCTTCTGTTTCTCCCACTCACATATTTGCTTGGCATGATGGATAGGCCAAGTTCTTCTACCAACCCACTCTTCATCGAGCAAGACGACGACATGTCATCCTATGTCACCAAGAGCCACCTCTTCGGTGCACAATGAGCTTTGCATCAAGAACAACAAGCAATGAGCGACCGCATCGCCAATCTCGCCACCGACTTGCGACTCTCCGAGCAACGAACAAGAGACTACTTCGACAACAGGCTCGACGCACACAAACAAGAGAACAACGCAAGAATGGATGAGATTTCATGCCGTGTTGGTGAACCTCCATTCTACCAATTAGTCCTACTCAAAGCGGAGCCGCTCGAGTCGACACTCCTACGACACCCTCTCTGCCTCAAGTACACCGACATCAAACACTCTACGTCGAGCCGCGTGTCAAGACCGTCAAGCAACTCGCAATCCTCTACAAGACAATCATCCATGGGAGCAATTCAACGAACAAGCACATCGTCTTCGTCAACACCAAGCTCCTCTTGCACAAGCTCAAGAATGACAACGTCAACGTCTCCAAGAGGAAGACCAAGCGCGACAACATCAGGACGAACAAGACGCTGAGGCTCAACATCTTCAACAACAACAACGTGAAGCACAAGCTCTTGAGGCGCAACGTGCCCTTCAATAATCATGTCGAGCCATTGCCAACCGCAACCAAGATATGCACAATCAAGAGGAAGCACTTCATGAAGAAATTCAAGAGCGACATTACCAAGGAAGAGTGCATCGTCAAGTTCCTCAAGCTCCTCAACAAGCTCAACAAGCTCCTCCACAACCTCAAGTTCATCTAGAGCAAGATGACTACGGAAATCCTCCACGCCAAGAGCAACATGAGGTTTATAATCCTCCATGTCAAGGGCGTCATCATCACCCTTGACCCCAACACAATGAAGAGCAATGCCATGGCAAGCTCAAGTTCACCATGCCCAAGTTCAATGGAAGCAATGATCCCGAAGAGTGCCTACCATGGGCATTGAAGGTCGACAAGATCTTTCGTTTGCACAAATACGAGGAAGAGAAGAAGATTGCTATGGCATCCCTTGAGTTCCAAGACTATGTGCTCATATGGTGGGAACAAGTCCTTGAGCACCGAGAAGCAAGAGGTGGACGACCAATCACCACATGGGAGGAAATGAAAGATGTCATGTGCGCACGGTTCGTGCCAACCTACTACAACCGCGATCTCTTCAAGAAGCTCCAACTCCTCAAGCAAGAAACAAAGAGTCATGAAGAATACTACAAGGAAATGGAGATTGCCATGATAATAGCCAATGTCAAGGAAGATGATGAGCAAACTATGGCATGTTTCTTGAATGGTCTCAATCATCCCATCAAGAAGATTACCGACTTCCAACCCTACTCCAACCTCATTGAGCTCATGCATCAAGCTACCAAAGCGGAACGTCAAGTGCAAGATGACTTCAAGTATTCCAAGTACTCGTCCCAGAGCTACGGCTTCTCCAACACCCAAGCTTCAATGACCCCAACTCCTTCTACCTAAACCAAGCCATCTACAAACAACAGCGACAAGTCGAGTTACAAGAAAACTTCGACAACCTCAAGTCGTCCTCCTACTACAAGCAACTTCAAGCTGCGTGCTTCATCATCTACTCTAACCGATGAGACCGTCAAGACAAGTTCTATCAAGTGTTTCACCTGCGGAGGCCGAGGCCACAAGTCCTTTGAGTGTACCAACAACCGCACCATGATCCTCAATGACGACGAAACCTATGACTCCATGAGTGAAGAGGAAATGGAAGCCCTTGAGCAACTAGCCATGCACCGGCGCATGAACGAAGACGAAGATGATCAAGTCTTTTGTGATGAAGATTCGAGCCCCGCTCTTGTTGTCTCCAAAGTCTTGACTCTTCAACATCAGCAAGACAAAGACCAAAGATGCCATATCTTCCACACCAAGGCCGGCATCAATGGGAGGTCCGTCAAGGTCATCATCGATGGAGGTAGTTTTCTCAACTTGGCAAGTGAAGAACTATGCTCCAAGCTCCAATTGGTCAAGATGAAGCACCCGCACCCCTACAAGGTTCAATGGCTAAGCGATTCCGGCGCTATCCAAGTTGAGCATACGGTCAAAGTATCCTTCAAAATTGGAGCATATGAAGACACTTTGGAGTGTGATGTCATCCTGATGTCCGTTTGCCACCTCCTTCTTGGTCGACCATGGCAATTTGACCGCGGAGTCATCCACAACGGGCGTACCAATCACTATAGCTTCAAGATGAAAGGCAAGGAGTACGTGCTACGACCTATGTCTCCAAGTCAAGTGATCGCCGACAAGCAAGCCACCCATCATGGAGAAAAGAGTGAGAGAGTGACCCACCCAAAAGAGAGTGAGCACCACAAGCCAAAATTGAGTGCCTCCACAGTGAGCGACAAGAAAAACTTAGTCCTATTTGCCACCAAAAGTGAGATGAGAGAAGTGTGTGAGAACCCATCAAGTGTTATTCACTATGCCCTCGTGTGCAAGGACGAAGCACCAAAAACTAACACCTCTCATGATCTACCTTTAGTGTTGTCTTCTCTTTTGCAGGAATTCCAAGATGCTTTCCCCGATGAGCTACCTCCGGGTCTACCTCCACTACGAGGCATTGAGCACCAAATCGACCTCATCCCCGGAGCACCTCTTCCTAACAAAGCTCCCTACCACGTCAACCCCGAGGAAACTAAGGAGATCCAGCGGCAAGTACAACAACTCGTCGACAACGGACAAGTACATGAAAGCTTGAGCCCTTGTGTCATTCCGGTCATACTTGTTCCAAAGAAAGACAGTACTTATCACATGGTTTCCGATTGTTGTCCCATCGATGCTATCACCATTAGATATCATTACCCTATTCCACGCTTAGATGATATGTTTGAGGAGCTTAGTGGAGCCACCATTTTCTCTAAGATCGATCTTAAGAGTGGCTACTATCAAATACGCATCCAAGAAGGTGATGAATGGAATACTGCATTTAAGACCAAATTTGGCTTATATGAACGGCTAGTTATGCCAATGGGTTTATCCGAAGCACCCGGTACTTTCATGCGAGTCATGCACTTTGTTCTTCGTCCCTATATTGGTGTATTTGTTTTGGTCTATTTTGATGATATTCTTGTCTTTAGCAAATCCCTCAAAGATCATGTTACCCATCTTAGAACCATGTTGCAAGCCCTTATGAAAGAGCGCCTTTATGCTAATATGGACAAAAGCCTTTTTGGTGTTGATAAGCTTGTTTTCTTGGGTTTTGTTGTGTCTTCTAAGGGTGTTCATGGAGATGAATCTAAGACCAATGCTATTAAAACTTGGCCCTAACCAACCAACTTGCAACAAGTGCGTAGTTTTCTTGGTTTAGCCGACTTTTATCGTAGATTTGTGAAGGATTTCAGCACCATTGCTTCACCTTTAAATTCTTTGAGTAAGAAAAATGCGCCTTTTGTTTGGGGACCATCCCAAGATACCACATTTAATGAGCTTTAGAATTTGCTTACTCATGATCGCGTGCTTGCTTTACCCAACTTTGACAAACCCTTTGAAATTCATTGCGATGCTAGCGGTAATGGCCTAGGAGGTGTGTTAACGCAAGAGAAGCGCCCCATAGCATATTTTAGTGAGAAACTTTCCGGAGCATAACTTAATTACCCCATCTTTGACAAAGAGGTATATGCTTTAGTGCGAGTTTTGCGTGAATGGGAACATTATCTTCGCCCTCATGAATTTATCATTCATACCGATCATGAAATGCTCAAGTACTTAAAAGGACAAACTAAGTTGAACAAGCGTCATGCTAAATGGAGTGAATTCATTGAGTCATTTCCTTATGTCATTAAGTACATCAAGGATAAGGAAAATGTAGTGGCGAATGCTCTTTCCCGCATATGCACGATTGTCACTAAACTTGAATTGAATGTCATTGGCTTTGAGCACATAAAAGACTTGTATGCGCATGATCCTACTTTTGCTATTCCTTATGCCAAATGTTTGACACATACATCTTAGGAACGATATTATATCAAGGATGATTATCTTATGAGAGCTAACAAACTTTGCATTCCCGAGTCTTCTCTTAGTTTGCTCCTTTTGCAAGAGGCTCATGGAGGCGGACTCATGGGACACTTTGGACGCGACAAGACATTTGCCACGCTCTCCAAGAACTACTTTTGGCCCAAGATGTTCCGCGATGTCTCACGCTTCACCAACCGATGCTCTACATGTTGCAAAGCTAAGTCAAAACCTCAATCCCATGGTCTTTACATGCCCCTTCCTATTCCTTATCAACCTTGGGAAGACATTAGCATGGATTTTGTACTTGGTTTGCCTAGAACTCAAAATGGAAAGGATTCCTTGTTTGTTGTTATGGACCGATTCTCCAAGATGGCTCATTTTATCACATGCAACAAGATTGATGATGCTTCACATATTGCAAACCTTTTTTGTAGGGAAATCTTGCGCCTCCATGGAGTGACAAAGACGATTGTCCCAGACCGCGACGTCAAGCTCTTGAGTTACTTTTGGAAGACTCTATGTGCCAAGCTCGAAATCAAGCTCTTGTTCTATTTGGCATACCATCCTAAAATCGACGGCCAAACGGAGGTGACGAACCGTACACTCTCCACTTTACTTCGCGTGTTAATCAAGAGGAACATCAAGGAGTGGGAGGAGTGCCTACCCATCGCCGAGTACGCCTACAATCGTGCAAGACATTTGACTACCTACAAGTCCCCCTTCGAGGTCATCTATGGTTTCAACCCGTTGTCCCCATTGGACATTCTGCCTCTTCCACTACAAGAGCATACCAACATGGACGCGAGTGCACGAGCAAGCTACCTCAAGAAGATGCATGAAGATACAAGGCACACCATCGAGTGCCAAGTACAACGACTCGCGACCAAGCTCAACATCAATAAGCAACCCATGATATTCAACATCGGTGATCCTGTGTGGCTACACCTTTGCAAGGACCGCTTCCCAAATGAAAGCAAGTCCAAACTTTTGCCATGAGCTGACGGACCCTTCAAGGTGCTAGCATGCTACAACAACAATGCTTTCAAGATCGACCTCCCAAGTGACAAGTACAACGTGAGCGACATCTTCAATGTCAAAGACCTGTCGCCATACCATGGTGATGAAGCTTTCGATCTGAGGTTAGATCTTTCCCAACGGGGGTGGGGGGGACATGATGCGGAGCATCCCACGATCATCCCCATGGACGTATCTACGTCTCGCACGACACCACTTGGACCAATGACAAGAGCTCGTGCAAAGGCTATCGAAGATAAGGTGAACTCGCTCCTCTCTGAACTACCCCTTCCTACACATGAGACATGGCTACTACCTCAAGTGGAAACACTATGTGTGATCAGGTAGTTAGAAGAAGGCCACGGAACAGCTACATCCAATGTCCAAGACGGCAAGGACACCAAGTATGAAGCACAAGAAGAAGAGCTACCGAAGAAGCCCCAGCGAGCGAACGTCCGCACAGGATCGGACATCCGGCGCCTGACGCTCCACCCAGCGGACGTCTGACCAGGACCAGACGTCCGGCGCCTGAAGGCCCAGACAATCCAAGTCCCAGCCGACGATATCTACAGCGAGCGGACGTCCAACCCTTCTGCACGAACAGTGACACGGCCCAGCGAGCGGACGACCGGTCGCACCAGACGACTGACAAATCCACACCCGAAGCATTTTAGCGGAAAACCGAAGCCACCGGATGATCGGCGACTGGACGAGCGACCACCTCCGGATGTCCGGCACAACAATCACAGAATGAAATTAGCGGAAGTCTGAACCCTACTGGACGTCCGGACCTCCGCGAGCGACCGGACGACCGGTAGAGACCGAACATCCGCTGCCTGTGTGTGCGCAGCTTCAGGCCCGAGGCCCATGTACCCCTTCATTCCGCACCCTTTTGCACTTAGAATATAAATAGAACTCCTCCCCCTCCTAGTTAGGGTTAGAATTGTAATAGCTCATATTTGAGATAGAGCTTTGCTCATCCACTTGGTTACTTATCCTCAAAGCTCATGACCTCTTCGGAGAAGATCCCCCAAGAAGATTCAAGACGCATTCACGGGAAGAACCTTCAACACCTCCTCACAGAGAAGACCCTTTGTATCGTCCCTTGTCGACTTTGAATTGTGTATCACTCTTTGTGTTTCTAGGATCTAGCATATGTGTGACTATGTCTTGTTGGTTGAGTGATTTCTCTCGTGTTTCCCTCGTGTTCCCCTAGTTTCCGCACTCGTGTTCTTCGTGTTCTTTGTAGGATTCCCTCCAAACGTGAAAGATCTGGCCTCTAGGGTTCTACCCTACATCAAACTCTCTCTGACAGAGTTGGATACGGTGGAAAGATGATTTGAGTGGAAAGCAACTTGGGGAATGCTAGAAATCAAGAATCTTGTGGTAGGATTGGAATATCTTGATCTCAACACATGAGTAGGTGGTTCTCTCTCAAAAAATATAAGCTGGAATGTAGGCACGTTCTGATGGCTCTCTCACTAATGGAGAAGGGGTGGAGGGGTATATATAGCCTCCACACAAATCCAACTATTACACACATTTGACCCAACTCGGTCAGACTGAATAGAAGAACTCGGTGAGACTGATTCAGTTCAAAATGTGAACATTAGTAATCTCGGTGGGACCGACTGAAACAACTCAGTGGGACCGATGTCCTAGGGCTAGGGAAAAACCTCATCTCGGTGGCGTCGATTGCGTGAACTCGATGAGACCGATTTCAGCAAAGAGCAAACAGAGAGTTGGTTAAGCAAACTCGGTGTGACCGATCGCTCATTTCGGTGAGACGAAATGTTAAAAAAGGAAAACTGAGAGCTTGCAGGGCCATCTCGGTTATGAATTACCAAAATCACCCGAGGATTAGATGCACTTTTAGCAATGTTGTGCATGGTGTTGAATTTGGGCTTCTAGTTTCTATTGTAGTCTCGTCGAGCAATGAGAAGCAAAACTTTATCCTATCTTTCTTTTTAACCTTCAGAACTGGCTTCACATAGTTTGTATGCCTACTTATCAACTTCAGCATGAAACTTTCTATGGAGTGTGGCAGGGCTACATCCTAGCTGCCAAGCTAGTGATCTGATAGTAGACCTCTTGTTTAGTGGGATGGTCGGGATTTTCTCTAGGTCAGTGTCCTTTGGCTTTCTTCCACAGTTTCCTTTTCTCTGACTGGAAACATCCACCTCTAAACCTTGTCAATTTTCTTTATTTCTTTCTTCCAAATTATTTATATATTCCAGACACCTACTCCAAAGAAATCAACAATGTTCTTCTTATCATCTCTATTAAACTTTTCACCTCTACTCATGCACTGTGTGTGCAACGCAACATAAGCAGCATATTTTTGCTTGTCATCAAGGATATCCCTTTTTTGAACTGCTTGCTCAACACCTGCACAAAGAAATACAACAAAGTAAAAATGATGACACGATCAATATGATAAAACTTTAGGAGTACAACAATAAATGATCAAAATTTAGGACTACAACAATAAATGGGAGTCTACTACATCTTCATTAGTACTCTTCATGTTCATTTTCAGAAAATGGGAGTCTACTACATCTTCATTTAATGATCAAGTCTGTATCTGCATCTCAAAAAATTGAATCTCCTACTCCTGCATCTTCATCTCATCACTACAAAAAAAAGACACATCCGTGACATTTTGGGTCGAACGAATTTTTTTTCTGTCATACTTATGACACTTCTATGACGATAATTGTGACAAAACCCGGTATCATCATAGATGTGGTGGGCTCCTACTTCTATGAAAAAAAATCATGACAAAAAATGGGCTTTTCGTCCTGGGCGGGCCGGAGACGCAGCTGCATGACATTCTTCGGGCCATCCATGACGGAAAAACCGTGGTAGAAGCGAGGGCGAGGAAAATATCGGGGTGTTCCCGGTTATGGTGGGTGGTCGGGGCCGAGCGATGCGCGTTTCTCTCGTACACGTACGCGCGCGTGTGTGAGGCATTGGGCTCTAACTGAACCCGAGCGAGGCGTTGGGTTCTAAGTGAACCCGAGCGATTGCACTGGCTACGTTACTGAACCCGAGTGATTCCTTGGCTACTGCTGCAAACTGAAGCCGATCGATGTTGCCTCTGGATGAACAATGAGTGTTGCTGGGGGGTTTGGATGAATAGTGAGCGTTGCAGCTGGGGGGTTTGGACGAACAGTAAGCATTGCTGGGGGGGTCGATGAATAGTTCCTGGTGGGGGTGGATGAATAGGACCCCGTGGCTGCCTCTGGATGAACAGGACCCCGATCGATCGAGCCGGTTGGGGCTGGATGAACAGGACCCCGTGGAGGGCTGGATGAACAGGACGACCCCGTGGAGGGCTGGTTTAACAGTAGCCGGTGGAGGGCTAGATGAACAGTAGCCCGTTGAGGGCTGGATGAACAGTAGCCCGTGGAGAGGGCTGGTTGAATAGTAGCCGGTGGAGTAGCGCGTGGTGGAGGCTGTATGAACAGTCGCAGGTGGAGGCTGGAGGAGGTCGATGGTGGATGAACAGTAGCCCATGGAGGCTGGAGGAGGTCGACGGTGGAGATGAATAGTATCTTGTGGAGTCCTATTTTGCGGTACGCCACACCCCTCCCGATGAACAGGTGCCCTGTTTCGACCGTAGCGCTCCAACACAAGTCCGTTTCGTCGCTTTTGCGGTACGCCACACCCCTCTCGATCAACAGGACCCCGTTTCGATCGTAGGAGGTCCAACACAAGTCAGTTTCCTCTATTTTGTGGTACGCCAGACCCCTCACAATGAACAGGATCCCATTTTGAATGTGGCCGGTCGAACACAAGGCCGTTGCCTTCGTTCTGCGGTACGCTGGGCCTTGTTTCCATCGGTTGTTCCTTCCAAGCCCTCCCGATGAATACGACGACGCATTCCATTCCAACCCAGCCAGTTGGCTCCCCATGAACACGATGACGACGCTGTTTCTCCGTTCTGACCCAACCATGTACATGAGCCCTGGCCGTACGTATGCGCGAGTAGGCGTTCAAGACCCCGCCCGTATGTACGTACGTGGTCATATTTTTTTCTTGCACCCTAGTCGTTGTACGTACGTGTACATGCTACGTGCGCGCCTCTACTACGACACATGCGCGCCTCTACTTCGACCAGTATGTACGTACACATTCGCGACCAGAATGACAACGCTACGTATGCTTCGACCAGGTGGGTCTCGACTGTCAGGCACTTCCTTGCATGCGAAGATGTAGCTGGTGGGTCCCAGCAGTCAGGGGGCGAATCATTTTTTTTCCTGTAATATGGACGCACTTCCTTGCGTGCAAAGATGTAGCTGGTGGGTCCCAGCAGTCAGGGGGAAATGTTTTTTCTGTGAAATACGGTGGCCGTCCAGTGGGTCCCCGCTGTCAGGTGGAGGGCTAATTATTTTGCACGTAATAAGGAGGCACTTCCTTGCGACTGTCGTGGACCCAGCTGTCAGCCTCTCCACGTACAGTACTCTTCCAACGGAAGTTGGTCATTGACCAAATTGACCACGCCGCGCCGAGAGCACCACGGCGGTGGACGACGGCGAGGCCTAGGAAGGGGACGACGCGGAGCCGGGGAAGATGCGTCAGTGGATGCCCACACAGAGAGGAGTACGAGGGTTCACTGGTTCGGCTGCGTTGTGAGGCTACCGTCGCTGCAAAATAACAGGGGGTGTGGGTGAGTGGAGGGATGGCCTGGCCAGTGGTGGGAGTAGTAGGGGGCGGTGAGGCCTCCGCGGCAGCACAGCCGGCCACGGGAGGCAGGAGCAGGCGGCACGACCGGCGCTGCTTTTGGCGGCTGGAGCAAGAAGACCATAGGTTGAAGAAGCACAACGGCCGTTGGATGGACATCGTACGGTCACTGCAGCTAGAATCGCTTATATTGACTAAGTTGACAAAGCCCTTGGTACGTGTCAACTTAGTAGGCACATAGGTCAGCTTCCGAAAAGGTGCGCCCCATATGTCAGGGGGAGGAATCATTTTTTGGGCGGGTGAAGCTAGAATATCCGAGATTGAAGATGAAGCACGGCATCCGTTGGATGGACATCCAACGGCCGCTCCTACTAGAACCGTGTGTTGACTATAAGTTGACAAAGCCTTGCATACGCGTCAACTCTCTTTTTTTAGGGGACGCGTCAACTTAGTAAGGCCACAAGTGTGTGGCAGAGAACTTATAGCCCATTTGAGATTCGTAAGAATGTGCAGCCCATTTTTGAATTCTAATGGAATTTACTACAGCCCATTTACAGTTTGTTAAAAGTACAACCCATTTCAACCAACCGTTCAAAACAGAATTCAATAAAATTTCTCACATTTTGATGGGATCCGAAATATTTTTATCCCGAAATTTCTAGTCAGATTAAATACAATTTAAATATAAATTTATATTACGTAAAAATCCAATGAAACATTGTGCTCGCAACAATTAATGAAATAAAAAAATTCAATATCCAGAAATAATATTTTATAAAGTAATTACGTGTTTAGTGCATCTTTTTATAGTTACTGCCCAGTTTTTACAATTACATCCCATTTATTATTTCTTAAAGCCCATTTTCTTGTTAAGCCTAATGCATCCCTCCTAGGAAAGATTTGTAGCCCAGCGGGGCAGAGAATAACAACTTGACCTTGCCTGGGTATTCCTAAAAAAAGTATAGCTGGGCTAGCCATTTTTAGCTTCAAAAAAATTAATATCTAGGCTGGATATCTGGCCTGGGCTAGACGGTCCACAGCCCGCCCAGTTAATACCTGCAGCGATGTTTTCGTTGTTGTTGAGAGGACAAAAATTAATATCTGGGCTAAACATCGCTCAAGAAAAACGCTGTAGTCCTCACACATCAAAAACACAAATACTTCTCGAGCTTCTTGTTCCCAGCTGTCTGCCGCTTCTTGTGCAATTTTCTCGTTTATTGACTACATAGGTTGACAATGGTGTGGGACCATGATTAATATCTGGACAATAATTTTATATAATAAGGAGGCACTTGCGTATGTGAGGCTATGGCCCTGGTGGGTCCCCACTATCATCGTCTCCAAGTAAAGTCATCTCCTCGCCCGCGCGCGCTTTCCGCCTGAAATGGTCAGCATCGCCCACCCCGCTTCCCAGTGCAGGCGATTGCTCCGCCTTCAAATGACACAAGTGTCGTCCGTCTGTCCGTCTGCCGCCCATATTAATGATACATGGTTGCCGAGGCGGCTACTCCGGCGCCACACGTCCGTCCCTCCGCCACCCACCATTGCTATATAAACTGTTGCGCCGACCATAGCCGCAATCATCCGCATCCATTCCCTTTCTCCTGTCCACACCACTACTGCCCACCATGCCTTCCTCGTGCTCCAGCGCTCTTCGGGACGGGCGGACGATGCACCACAAGAAGATGGCAGCCTTTGCTGCCGACTGGCTGGCCGGCAGGCAGCCAGATGATGACGACATCCCAATGGACATGGTAGTCAACGATCCGGCGCCAATCCCCTCCTCCGTGCCATCCTCGCTGGTGCATTGCACCATGACCATCGGCGAGGCCCGTGCCCAATATATGGACACGGTGAGGCAGAAGCGTGAGGAGAAGTTCCGGGAGGCGCAGGCCGATGCCGCCTACAACCACCATCTACTCCAAGAGCACCTGCAGGCGGAGGAGCAGATCGCCGTGGAGCGGGCGGAGAAGGTGGCGCTGCTCGACTCGTACTGCTCCGCCCACGAGGGCCGCCTTGAGCGCTGGCGGTAACGCATGCGGGTGGCGGAGGCTGCGGCCACCTACAAAGAGGTTGATGAAGCGGGCGAGGTGCTGTTTGGCGAGACTGAGGACGAGGTAGAGGACAATGTCGGCTCCGACGAGTCCCCGCTCCGCTGGTGTCGATGAGGCCCTGCTCCGCCGAGGACCCGTGGTGCCAACAACAAGGCACAGGACACTGTAGGCTCCGCCGAGGCCCCACCCCGCCAATAACGAGGCAGAGGACATCGCCAACTCAGCTGAGGCCCCCATCCTGCCGGCAACAAGGGGGAGGATTTCCCCCGCTCCGCCGAGGCGCCGCCCATCGACAACAAGACAAAGGACATTGCTAGCTCCGCCGAGGTCCCGCTCCGCTGCCAACGAGGCCGCGCCACACAAAAAACGAGGAAGAGTAGAACACGATAGGTCGCCGCCGCTCGGGTCCAAGTAAGGCCACTGCTGCTACCCTCTGGTTGAAGCCAAGCTAGGCGGGTTGACCATTGATGGCCGGTTAGCTTCTTGGCGGCGATGTGGAGTCGGAGAGCTATGTTGGAGAAGGACGCTGCTTCTACTTAACGGCTGGTGTAGTTGGCTGAACACATGGGCCCAACAGGCAGCTGGGCCACATGTCAGTTACGCAACTGCACCTGCAGTTAAGTCACTGAAGCTTCTGTTCGGCTCAGCCGGACACAGGTGGGTAGCTTTGGTTAATTAATTATACCTCCAGCGCACCCCTTTTTAGTTGAAGAATGTATGAAATGTAATGAAATCCGGCATGTTTATATGAAATCCGATAGTGTATGAATGAATTTATTTTGATTAGTTCGAATTCTTGTATCACTGGCATTGGATGAACATGCAAAACAATACATACTAGCATTATTCCCAGGGTGATCACCTCGTTTGCAGCAATTTCACATGTACTCCCTCCGGTCCTTTCTAGTCTGCATACAAGTTTTGTCTGCAGTCAAAGTATCTCTACTTTGACCAATCTTATAGAAAAAAGTATGCACTTTCACAATGTGCGAAGTAAAAAGGAACAAAAGGAGTACAAAGAGTTTCAACAGCTTTTTAGCATTCCTATACATCGCAATCAAACACACAGGCCTGGCAATTCATAGAGAACATTCAAAACAATCAATGATTATGCATCTCAGTGATTCACATGTCAGAGCCAATATTTACTTCACAACTAAAGAATAAAGAAAAATTTGATCAATGTTGCTGACAGCAAAGGGCGTCCCATTCGAAAATATCAAATGCATGTCTTCTTGCTAAAATCAATGAGCAAAATTTGACAAGGTTGTCCCATTCCAAAATATCAAATGCCTACGATTGTGGAATGGGCAGGGTTTGCCATCAATTCGGACATTGACATGGCACCTCATGCTAAATAAACCAGTTGTTCTTTTCGTGCAGTTCCACCAAAATCAACCAAATTCATGCATAGCTTTTATGATTTCGCCCTTATATGTTGCAACGCCTTGAACTTATCGGCACCTCCTTTCTTGTGGTGGAAATGAATGATTCGATGTATTCATGAACATTTTGTGCAGCTCCCATTGAAATGAAGCTGAGCACCCATATTTGCACAAATACAAAAAAGTGATTAGTATAAAGCAAACTGTACTATGAATTGATAGTTTAAACAGGAACCTACATGGTCCATGTAGAGCACACTTTTTGAAAAATGGAACTCACCAGAAAGAATCCTAGAACAACATTGTACTCGCGCATCACAGCAAGAAAATGGAGATTTGTCAGTCCTTCTGAACTGAAGTTAGTTTGGTCTTGTGGGGAGTAATGTAACCATCCTTCAACTGCTCCTTCTGATGAGAAGATAGAAAGAGCTTCTTCATCCTGGCATAATCAGAATTAGTCACTTCACGTACTCCTTATTCTTCTTCAGAGGAGGATGATGCTGTTGTGCAAAGACAAGAGGACAACTAAATGCTAGCATCCCTGTTTGCTCGAAAAAAAAAGGAAAGGAAATATTTAAAATAGCACAGATGAAGCACTTATCAAGGACAATACCACTTTTTCATGACAGTATCTAAACAGTAGCACAACACCAATAGAGATGACAAAGCTCAATCATATGGATGAAATCAGTGGGCGAGTACCAACCTTTGTCAAGAGGCTTACTGTGTAGAGCATACAGATGAAGCACTTCTCCGGAACCATCTGTTGCTATCTACTGTGGTGGCCATGCTTACTATATACTCCTCGATTAGTTTAATGTTTCCAACATTTTCTTGTGCAGTTCCACTAAAATATATGGTATCTTCAAAGAAGATCCCTGTTTGCACAAGTAGAGATAATTACGTATTACATTAAGAGTGGCATCAAATCAGTGGCAAAAAAATTGCTCGTTCCAACCATAGCAATAAATTAAGATGCAAAACTATATCATTACTTGTGTCATCACAGTTCCCATGCTTCATTACAGCACTGGGAGTTGATTTTTGTTTTTCTTCCGCTTGTTCTTCCCCTTCATCACTTGGTTCAATAACAGACAAGCTTCGCCTTCAATGTAAGATATGGCATGTCAATTAGGGTGCACAAGTAAAGCACTAAACAATGACATTAATTTTCTGATGAAGGTGGCAAAATACATGCCAACAGTTGTGAAATATCCTTATCTTACCTCAATGGGATATTACAGTGCACATACAGATTGGAAGTCTTGTCTCCATTTGTGTAGTTCACTAAAATCAAGCAACATTACCATACAAGTAGCACAACAAATGAAAGCACACTGCAGAATCATGTGAAAGAAGGCTAGTACTAACCTCTCATGACGCGGAATTCAAACAACTCACAAGAAGAAGATCTGAACCAAATTTGCCAACACGGATAGGAAGTAAGATCTCCTCTTGTGCAGTTCCACTAAGATGAAGCAATCAAGCAATGTTGTCGGTGTGACATTTTGGTTGAACTGCACAAAACACTCTTAAAACAAAAGTGTTTTGTGCAGTGCAACAAAAGATCACAATGGCAACAAGGTGAAGTAGATAACCCTGTTTACACATAGGTGCAAAGGAAACAACTAGTGGTCAATAACGGTGGATGACACAGAAGCCAACAAAAAGAAGCATCTACCTTATCTAAATGGGAAAGATAGCAAGACAGTAGCATTTCTCAAACGCTGGCATTGATTAATATTAACATAGAGATTATATTAACAATAAAATTCGTTAAACATGTAATTTGCTTTTAACTGTGGCATCGCATCAATTTTCCAGTGGCATTATTAGAGGGTGTTTGTTTACAGGGACATTTTGGTGTAAGGACTAAAAAAACTCCGTGTGAGTCCCATCTAAACCAAACATGAGGGACTTTTAGGGACTAAAAGTGGGCATTTGGGACTAAAGAACGAAGACCCCGAGGGAGAGTCTTTTTGGGACTTTTTCCAATAGTTGCCCCTGCCACGCATCGCACCTTGTCTCTAATAGTTCATTACTAGGGGTAACATGGTCGTTTAGCATGTCATTTAATAACCTCTAGTCCATGTTTAGTCCCTGGAACCAAGCAGGTAGGGACTAGGGAGTTTTTAACCAAACAGGTCCTTAGATTAACAATAGCTAAAGAGTTGCACGGGACAGTGGACGCACCAGCAACATGTGCATCTACCGATGTACTGGGGTGATGCATAGTCTGTTGCAACAAAGAACAAAAAACCAAGGAGCATATTTGTGTTGGTCCCAGTTTTGTTATCTTTAGACACCTTTCCCTATGTGAGCGCAGCTAATCTAGTCCTGCTCAAACTCTACAGCCTTGTCCCCCAAAACAAAAGATCAGTTCGTTATAGATGTGCGTACTGCGTTTGTCATTGTTTTCCCTTTTCGACCAACGTAGGTGCTGGATAGCCGGTCTGTACTAGTACTTTCCCCCTTCCTTTCCTATTTGAACCACATCCTAGATTTATGATATACAACTTTCGCCACTACTTTCCCCCATTCCTTTCCTCTTTGAACAACGTCTTAGATTCATGCGATACAACTTTCCCCACTACTTTCCCCCTTCCTTTCCTTTTTGAACCACGTCCTAGATTCATGCTCTAAAACTTATCCCACTACTTTCCCCCATTCCTTTCCTCTTTGAACCACGTCCTAGATTCATGGTATACAACTTCCCCACTACTTTCCTATTTGATCCAACACCTAGATTCGAGTGCAGAAGCGGAAAAAGCCCAAATGCAGCAAGAGTAATGCATGTGGAATAAGTAAATTATACCTTAATGTTCTTGGGGTGTGGTTCGGTGGGCGAACGGAGGCCGTTCGGCCCACACTATGTACGGAAGCGAAGAAGAAGGGGTCGGAGGCCCTCCCGCGCCGCCGCTGGGTGAAAGTGAACAGCTGCACCGGTAGTGGATTCCCTCCCTCTCCAACGGCGACAATGTTAAGCCTCCTTCCCTTCCCGACGGACGGATCCTGCGGGCTCTTTGACCAGCAGTGAGGGGAGAGAGAGAGGCCAACAAAGTCTTGTTTAGATCTGGAGAGGGTGAGAGAGGGTGAAGAGAGAAACTACAAGCGCTGACAGAGAGAGGCCAACGAAGTCTTGTTTAGATCTAGAGAGGGTGAGAGAGTGTGATGAGAGCAACTACAAGCGCTGAGGCTCCAGCATGTATATATATACTGGAGAGAGAGCCTGAAGAGTGCAAACCCTAGAAAACAAGCACCGAGGCTACAGCTTATATGTGATGAGGTGATTATACGGTCACTATGAGATCGTATAGCTCCGTATCCATCCATTTTGACCAGTCAAAGAATCCTCCTGGCACAAATTATGCTCAAGTGTAGTTATCGAACCCGAGACCTCAAGTTTGATGAGCGAACAGGCTAACCAGCTACACAACCCTCCCGTGCTCAACGAGAGGAAGATAACCATTTATACATTCCTGCATTCGTGTAACAAGCATGCCGTGTTTTTTTGTGTGGGAGTCATTGGGATTTAAATCATAATCGTGCCATGTGGCTTTGGCGGTAAGACTATCCACAACGATGCAGAAGTAATGCAGCCTTAGTCACCTTACCTCTCTCCATGTAGTATGTTGGGTCTCACCAGTCAGAGGGTGAAACAAACAAATTAATAAGAAAAATTAAAAGCGCCAGCGGTGTATCTTACCTCACACATCTCGCTACTACTCGGGAACACTATCCAATTGATCCCTCTGTTCGCTCACGTACTATTTTAAGTAAATCCTTATTATAACATGCACACAATTTTGGGCACTTGTATTCGACCTAAGTTAGTGTGCCGCCGTATCTCGTACTACTCCCTTCGTCTAGGTGTAATAAGTCATGTTAGAAGGTGCAGCGGGACCAAGGTGCAAGCAGATTGGAGGAGAAGGAGAAACTTGACCGGTCATTCCTCCAATCAAAGCCCTGATTTCTGTCTCTAAACGCAACAATTAGTCCAAACAACTAAGAGATGCCATTTTAGCTACCATGCATGGCACGTATTAACTCGCATGCAAGCCGACTTTGATTTCTTGACTGATCAACGCGTAGTTGCACTCCATGCATTGGGTTTCCGGGGGAGATAACAAGGCAGAGTAAGGAGCTTTGGTTACATTGCTTAGGCTGGTCATAGTGGTGAGTAACTTGGACTAGTAACATGCATATGTTACTAGTCTATGTTACTACTACATGAAGTTTGCCGTCGGAAGCGAGCCAATCTGGCTCTCTTGAGCTAGCAAGGTTTTTCTAGCCCACCCAACCTAGCTGGCCCACAAAAGCTAACATATTTTAATAGTTCCAAACACCTAACCTTGCCCGGCTATGCTATTAGTTGTTCTTGCTAAGGATCCAAATGCTCCCTAAGTAACAACGCTCGCTAGCAACGAGGCCAGGAGGGGATTGAGATGCGAAGTTAATGGACGACGCCTAAACATTTTGGGAATATCCGATTTCTGTAACATGACTTAACACCTAGATGGAGGGAGTACTACTCCTCAGTCCATGTTTGATGGAATATTCTTCACCTCTTCTCTTCTTGTACGTACTCCATTTGTATCTCACTTCCTGTGGCTTTGCGCTCACATGATTTTCCTACTCTATGAACCTGTGTGTGCGTGTGCGTGTGTGTGTGTGTGTGTGTTTAACAACATGTGTGTTGTTAGAGAGAGATGGTGTGTAGTGTACGATTTTATCTGCAAGAGTCGGTGCATCCTCTCATTTTTGGGCGTCCGGTAGGGACAGGCGGACAACTGCCGTGCCCACTCCTGACCAGCCTGGCCCACCCAAAGCCCCTCCATCGCCCGCGCGTGCTTCCTGCCTGAAACGGTCAGCGCCGCTCCAAAAATCGGTGCCGCATTCATGCCCGGGCAGAGCGGATGCGACCTCTCACTGGCGCTTGCATTAAAGGGAGAAGCGGATTCAAGAGTGATGGTTGCTTCGTCCGTCCAACTTACTACTGGGTCTATGTGATTTGACGGCTCATTGGTCATTATTACTGAGGTGGTAGGACTGCTGGATGTCCCACGCTTTCGACGAAAGGAGGAACTGCTAGATTACAATTTTCTCCATTCTTACAGTGGAGGAGTGCAAGAGCAGTGAAAACACACAGGCTCAGTGATTACATGGCCCACCTCACACTATCACCATATTTTCTGGACACCATGCAACACCTAACTCTTTACATAGTACTCCCTCCGTTCCTAAATATAAGTCTTTGTAGAGATTCCACTAGGTGGACTACATACGGAACAAAATGAATCGATCTACACTTAAAATGCATCTATATACATCCGTATGTGGTTCATGGTGAAATCTCTACAAAGACTTATATTTAGGAACGGAGGAAGTACTAGTATAGTACGTACTATAATTTATCAGCGAGATAAATTTGTACAATGATATGAAGCTTCCAGCTTCTGTTACATGTATCTTGCATCCAAGGTTGCCCGTTGCAACATTTCATCAAATACAAAGGAGACTAACATGCATGCTATTGCATCTCAATGATTGACAGATCATAGCAAATATGTACTCCCTCCGTTCCAAAATAAGTGTCTCAACTTTATGCAAACTTTAGTACAAAGTTGTACTACTACTAAAGTTGACACTTATTTTGGAACAAAGGTAGCTAAAGAAAAAATGATCCATGTAGTCCCTAGCCCTTGAACCGTAAACCCTAACCAGGCTTCAATTTATTGGCAATGTTCGAGCTTCCTAAGAAATGAAGTTTACAACCTTTTGACCATCGGATCATTTTGTGCAGTTTCACCAAATCGAGATGAGCATCCCTGTGGCAAAGAAATTGAAGAAGCGTGATTAGAATAAGATTAGTGGGACTAGTTGATGAGACATAAACTCATCACAAATACAGTACGTAGAAGCCAGTACAGGTGTGTGTGGGGCAAAGAAGTAGAGAAATATCCACATGGAGTGATGTGGGCAGCTGGAGCAGTGGTGCAAGCCGGCTGTAAAGGGAGTTTTACCTGAGGGATGTCGGGACGTACCTCAACTTGAGGAGGGCGGCGGGAGGCGGCAACTTCCCACGTCATGGCAGTGAGCAAGGGACGAAGGCAACCTCACCTGCTTTGTGAGAGAGAATGAAGGGGACCCCTGATCGGGATGTGCCGATAGTGGGTTTTCACCATCAGCGACGGCGACCGCATCTACACTAAGCATCCACCCCTTCCCCCGGTGGACGTGATCCGCTGGGATGTTAGAGATGTGTCCATTGTCGTTTTGTGCGAGAGAGTGTGTAGAGAGCAACCCCAACAAGCAACCGTGTAGGCTGGCCCGTCCTGACTATGTATATAGTGGAGCGGTTTCCTTTTCTCTCCATATGAACCTGTCATATTGCGTACATGCCACTGAAGAAAAAAAACTTTATTTATAAATGACGCGGCACCTACTACTCGTTCTCCTATAACCTTGCGCTTGGCATCTCCAAAATATTAACCTTGCGATTGGCTCTTTGCCTCTTCGGGAAGTCAAGCAATAATGGTACTACAGTATATATCGTTCTGGCTATATGAGACCGGATGAATTGTTGCATTTCCACCACATGGGCGAGGGTCGAGGGGCGAGGGAGAGTGCGTACTATTACGTCCGTTTCAGGGGATGTTTGTTTCCAGGGACTTTTTAGTGTATGGACTAGAAAAAGTCCATCTTAGAGACTTCTTAACCAAACATGAGGGACTACTAGGGACTAAAACTTGCTTTTTGGGACTTAATGAAGAAGACTCTCAAGGAGAGTCTTTTTTGGGACTTTTCCAACAATGCCCCTCCCTGCACCCATTGCCCCGATGCCCCATGGTGTTGTTTGGTTACTATTTTTTGTATACTAGGGGTAACATGGTCATTCAATAAACTCTAGGGAGGGACTAGGGACTTTTTAGTCTGTGAAAACAAACAGAGAGGGACTTTTTAAGGAGTAGGGACTTTTTAGTTGGGACTAGAAAAATTCCTAGGACTTATGAACCAAACAGGGCCTCAATATGGACTACATACGGAGCAAAATGAGTGAATCTACACTCTAAAATACGTCTATATACATCAGTGTTTGGAGTATGTACTAGTAGTTCATACTGAAATCTACTAAAGGACATATATATTCCAAACAATATGATAATCTCTCTAACCAAGGTACTAGTAGGGACGAGGAGTAAATGGAGGGGGTAGTAAAATTTTCTCCTCATCATGCGAGCCACCGCGCGCGTGGGCGAGGGAGCGGGCGTAAGGCGTACAGTACTACTACTAGTAAGCAAGCTTCACCTCATCCTGCGAGCCACCGCGTGTTGGGGAACGTAGTAATTTCAAAAATTTCCTACGCACACGCAAGATCATGGTGATGCATAGCAACGAGCGGGGAGAGTGAGTCAACGTACCCTCAAAGACCGAAAGCGGAAGCGTTAGCACAACGCGGTTGATGTAGTCGTACGTCATCATGATCCGACCGATCCAATTACCGAACATAGGGCACCTCCAAGTTTAGGACACGTACAGCTTGATGACATCCCACGAACTCGGATCCAGCAGAGCTTTGCGGGAGAGTTCCGTCAGCACGATGGCGTGATGACGGTCTTGATGATGCTACCGACGCAGGGCTTCGCCTAAGCACCGCTACGATATTACCGAGGTGGAATATGGTGGAGGGGGGCACCGCACACGGCTGGGAGAGATCAACAGATCAACTTGTGTGTCCATGGGGTGCCCCTTGCCTTGATATATAAAGGAGGAGAGGAGGGAAGGGGCCGGCCCTCTCTATGGCGCGCCCTGGGGAGTCCTACTCCCATCAGGAGTAGTATTCCCCCCCCCCTTTCCATGTAGTAGGAGTAGGAGTCAAGGAAAGGGAAAAGAGAAGAGAAGGAAGGAGGGGGAGTAGCCCCTCCCCTTAGTCCAATTCGGACTAGGCCTTGGGGGGGCGCGCAACCTCCCCTCTCTCTTTCCCCTAAAGCCCAATAAGGCCCATATACTCTCTGGCGAATTCCTGTAACTCTCTGGTACTCCGAAAAATACCCGAATCACTCGGAACCTTTCCGATGTCCAAATATAGTCGTCCAATATATCGATCTTTATGTATCGACCATTTCGAGACTCCTCGTCGTGTCCCCGATCTCATCCGGGACTCCGAACTACCTTCGGTACATCAAAACACATAACTCATAATACAAATCGGCACCGAACGTTAAGCGTGCGGACCCTACGGGTTCGAGAACTATGTAGACATGACCGAGACATGTCTCCGGTCAATAACCAATAGCGGAACCTGGATGCTCATATTGGCTCCCACATATTCTATGAAGATCTTTACCGGTCAAACCATAACAACATACGTTGTTCCCTCTGTAATTGGTATTTTACTTGCCTGAGATTCGATCATTGGTATCTCAATACCTAGTTCAATCTCGTTACCGGCAAGTCTCTTTACTCGTTCCGTAATGCATCATCCCGCAACTAACTCATTTGTCACATTGCTTGCAAGCCTTATAGTGATGTGCATTACCGAGAGGGCCCAGAGATACCTCTCCGACAATCAGAGTGACAAATCCTAATCTCGAAATACGCCAACTCAAAAAGTACCTTCGGAGACACCTGTAGAG
Organism: Triticum aestivum; assembly: GCF_018294505.1. Classification (NCBI taxonomy): domain Eukaryota; kingdom Viridiplantae; phylum Streptophyta; class Magnoliopsida; order Poales; family Poaceae; genus Triticum; species Triticum aestivum. The sequence continues at coordinate 395,594,980 of NC_057810.1, forward strand.
CACCTTTATAATCACCCAGTTACGTTGTGATGTTTGGTAGCACACAAAGTGTTCCTCCGGTAAATGGGAGTTGCATAATCTCATAGTCGTAGGAACATGTATAAGTCATGAAGAAAGCAATAGCAACATATTAAACAATCAAGTGCTAAGCTAACGGAATGGGTCAAGTCAATCACATCATTCTCTAATGATGTGATCCCGTTAATCAAATGACAACTCATGTCTATGGCTAGGAAACTTAACCATCTTTGCTTCAATGAGCTAGTCAACTAGAGGCATACTAGTGACACTTTGTTTGTCTATGTATTCACACATGTACTAAGTTTCCGGTTAATACAATTCTAGCATGTATAATAAACATTTATCATGAAATAAGGAAATAAATAATAACTTTATTATTGCCTCTAGGGCAGATTTCCTTCACAGCGCTTGTGGGTGGGGGAGATGGCATACTAAGCAAGCTTCTCCTTGTTCTACGAGTTGACGGGACACATCAAAAGTACTCCAGTGTATAGAGCCTTGCCTCTAAGGTAGGCCCCACATGGTTTGCCTCTTTTTCTAACATAACGCGTCAAGTCGCAATTTGTTTGTTCACCCGTGGTAGACGATCCTCCCTCCATCAAGTGGACAACCAGTTGCTACGTCTTGAGCTTGCGTTGGTTTTCCTTGAAGAGGAAAGGGTGATGCAGCAATAGTAGCGTAAGTATTTCCCTCAGTTTTTGAGAACCAAGGTATCAATCCAGTAGGAGGCTCCTCAAAAGTCCCGCGCACCTACACAAACAAATAAAGAACTCGTAACCAACCCAATAAAGGGGTTGTCAATCCCTTCACGGCCACTTGCGAATGTGAGATCTGATAGAGATAGTATGATAAGATAAATATATTTTTGGTATTTTATAATATAGATTGGGAAAGTAAATATGCAAATAAAAGTAGATTGAAAGCTTATATGATAAAAGATAGACCCCGGGGCCATAGGTTTCACTAGTGGCTTCTCTCAAGATAGCATAAGTATTACAGTGGGTGAACAAATTACTGTCGAGAAATTGATAGAAAAGCGAATAATTATGAAATTATCTAGGCATGATCATGTATATAGGCATCACGTCCATGACAAGTAGACCGACTCCTGCCTGCATCTACTACTATTACTCCACACATCGACCACTATCCAGCATGCATCTAGAGTATTAAGTTCATAAGAACAGAGTAACGCATTAAGAAAGATGACATGATGTAGAGGGATAAACTCATGCAATGTGATATAAACCCCATCTTTTTATCCTCGATGGCAACAATACAATACGTGCCTTGCAACCCCTGCTATCACTGGGTAAGGACACCGCAAGATTGAACCCAAAGCTAAGCACTTATCCCATGGCAAGAAAGAGAAATCTAGTAGGCCAAACCAAACTGATAATTCGAAGAGACTTGAAAAGATAACTCAATCATATGTAAAATAATTCAGAGGGGATTCAAATATTTCTCATAGATAAACTTGATCATAAACCCACAATTCATCGGATCTTGACAAACACACCGCAAAAAGAGCTACATCAAATAGATCTCCACAAGAGAGGGGGAGAACATGGTATTGAGATCAAAAAAGAGAGAGGAAGCCATCTAGCTAATAACTATGGACCCGAAGGTCTTTGGTAAACTACTCACAACTCATCGGAGGGGCTATGGTGTTGATGTAGAAGCCCTCCATGGTCTATTCCCCCTCCGGTGGAGCGCCGGCGAAGTCTCCAAGATGGGATCTCGTGGATACAGAAGGTTACGGCGGTGGAAATTGTTTTTCGTTGGCTCCCTGGATGTTTTCGGGGTACGTGGGTATATATAGGAGGAAGAAGTAGGTCGGTGTCCGCCCGAGGGGGCGCGCCCCCTACCCTCGTGGTCGCCTCGATCGCTTCTTGACTCTCACTCCAAGTCCTCTGGATCATGTTCGTTCCAAAAATCATGCTCCCGAAGGTTTCATTCCGTTTGGACTCCGTTTGATATTCCTTTTCTTTGAAATACTGAAATAGGCAAAAAAAACAGCAACACGAGCTGGGCCTCTGGTTAGTAGGTTAGTCCCAAAAATGATATAAATGTGTAAAATAAAGCCCATAAACATCCAAAAGGGGTAATATAATAGCATGGAACAATCAAAAATTATAGATACTTTGGAGACGTATCAAGTATCCCCAAGCTTAATTCATGCTCGTCCTCGAGTAGGTAAATGATAAAAACAGAATATTTGATGTGGAATGCTACCTAGCATAATTCTCAATGTAATTTTCTTTATTGTGGCATGAATGTTCAGATCCAAATGATTCAAAATAAAAGTTCATATTGATATAAGAAATAGTAATACTTCAAGCATACTAATCAAAGCAATCATGTCTTCTCAAAATAACATGGCTAAAGAAAGTTCATCCCTACAAAATCATATAGTTAGGCTATGCTTCATTTTCGTCACACAAAAATGTTCCCAAATTCTACACCCCCGATGACAAGCCAAGAAATTGTTTCATACTTAAATAATCTCAAACTTTTTCAACTTTCACGCAATACATGAGCGTGAGCCATGGATATAGCACTATGGGTGGCATAGAATATGATGATTAGGATTGTGTGGAGAAGACAAAATGGAGAAAGTCTCACATTGACGAGGATAATCAATGGGCTATGGAGATGCCCATCAATTGATGTCAACATGAGGAGTAGGCATTTCCATGCAACGGATGCACTACAGCTATAAATGAATGAAAGCTCAACAAAAGAAAACTAGTGGGTGTGCATCCAACTTGCTTACTCACGAAGACCTAGGGCATTTGAGGAAGCCCATCGTAGGAATATACAAGCCAAGTTCTATAATGAAAAATTCCCACTAGTATATGAAAGTGAGAACATATGAGACTCGCTATATGAAAAACATGGTGCTACTTTGAAGCACAATATATGAGTCTCGCTATATGAAGGACATGGTGCTACTTTGAAGCACAAGTGTGGAAAAAGAGATTGTAACATTGCCCCTTTTTATTTATTTTCCTTTTTTTTTCTTTTTTCTTTTTTTTGGCCTTTCTTTTTTTGGCCTTTTTTCATTTCTTTTTCTTTTTTTGGACAATGCTCTAATAAAGATGATCATCACACTTTTATTGATTACAACATATGAACTACAACTCGAAAGTAGAACAATATATGACTCTATATGAATGCCTCCGGTGGTGTACCGGGATGGTGCGATGAATCAAGAGTGACATGTATGAAAAATTATGCATGGTGGCTTTGCCACAAATACGATGTCAAGTACATGATCATGCAATGGCAACATGACAAAAGTAATGTATGTCATGATGATAAACGGAACGGTGGAAAGTTGCATGGCAATATATCTCGGAATGGCTATGGAAATGCCATAATAGGTAGGTATGGTGGCTGTTTTAAGGAAGATATAAGGAGGTTTATGTGTGACAGAGCATATCATATCACAGGGTTTCGATGCACCGGCGAAGTTTGCACCAACTCTCAAGGTGAGAAAGGGCAATGCACAGTACTGAAGAAGATAGCAATGATGGAAAGGTAAAAGTGCGTATAATACATGGACTCAACATTAGTCAAAAGAACTCATATAATTATTTCAAAAGTTTAGAAGTCATCAAAAACCAAGCACTACGCGCATGCTCCTAGAGGGATAGATTGGTAGGAAAAGACCATCGCTCGTCCCCGACCGCCACTCATAAGGATGCACAATTCAAGTACACTTCATGTTTCAAATTTGTTACACAACTTTAACCATACGTGCATGCTACGGGACTTGCTAACTTAAACACAAGCATTCTTTATATTCATAATCACCCAACTATAACTTTAATATCACTACCTCCATATCTCAAAACAATTATCAAGTATCAAATTGATCATAGCATCCAATTCACTTCCTATGATAGTTTTTATTATACCCAACTTGGATGCCTACCATTCTAGGACCAATTTTATAACCATAGCAAATACCATCATGTTCTAAAAGACTCTCAAAATAATATAAGTGAAGCATGAGAGACTAGCAATTTCTACAAAATTAGGCCACCGCCGTGCTCTAAAACATATAAGTGAAGCACTAGAGCAAAAACTATCTACCTCAAAAGATATAAGTGAAGCACATAGAGTATTCTAATAAATTCCAATCAAGTGGGATTCTCCCAAAAGGTGTGTACAGAAAAGATGATTGTGGTAAACTAAAAATCAAATACTAATATCATACACGACGCTTCAAGCAAAACACATATCATGTGGTGAATAAAAATATAGCTCCAAGTAAAGTTACCAATAAACGAAGACGAAAGAGGGGATGCCTTCCGGCGGCATCCCCAAGGTTAGGCTTTTGGCTATTATTGAATATATTGGGGTGCCATGGGCATCCCCAAGATTAGGCTTTTGCCACTACTTATTCCATAGTCCATCAAATCTTTACCCAAAACTTGAAAACTTCACAACACAAAACTCAACAGGAAATCTCATAAGCTCCATTAGTGAAAGAAAATAAAACGACCACATAAGGTACTGTAATGAACTCATTCTTTATTTATATTGGTGTTAAACCTATTGTATTCCAACTTCTCTATGGTTTATAAACTATTTTACTAGCCATAGATGCATCAAAATAAGCAAACAACACACGAAAAACAGAATCTGTCAAAAACAGAACAGTCTGTAGCAATCTGTAACTAACGCAAACTTATGGAACTCTAAAAATCCTACCAAGATAGTATGTCCTGGGAAATTTGTCTATTGATCATCAGCAAAAAGAATCAACGAAAAAGCACGTTTCTGTGATTTAAAAAAACTAATTTCATGCACGCAAAGTTTCTGTTTTTCAGCAGAATCAAATCAACTATCACCATAGGTTATCCTATAGGTTCTACTTGGCACAAACACTAATTAAAACATAAAAACACATCTAAAACAGAAGGTAGATGCAAAATTTATTACTAAACAGAAACAAAAACAAAAAACAGAAATAAAATTGGGTTGCCTCCCAACTAGCGCTATCGTTTAATGCCCCTAGCTAGGCATAAAAGCGAAGATAGATCTAAGTAGTGCCATCTATGGCACTCAATTCATAAGTAGCTCGCATGATGGATTCATTAGGTAATTTGACTTTCTTTCTTGGAAAGTGCTCCATGCCTTTCCTTAATGGAAATTGGAATCTAATATTCCCTTCCTTCATATCAATAATCGCGCCAATCATTCTAAGGAAAGGTCTACCAAGAATAATAGGGCAAGAAATATTGCAATCTATATCAAGAATGATAAAATCTGCGGGCACCAAATTTCTATTTGCAACAATGAGAACATCATTGATCCTTCCCATTGGCTTTTTAATGGTGGAGTCTGCAAGGTGAAAATTTAAAGAGCAATCATCAATATCATGGAAACCTATAATATCACATAAAGTTTTCATAATCGTGGAAACAATAGCACCCAAATCACACAAAGCATAAAACTCATGATCTTTAATTTTAATATTTATAGTAGGTTCCCACTCATCATTAAGTTTTCTAGGTATAGAAACTTCCAAATTAAGTTTTTCATCATAAGATTGCATCAAGGCATCAACGATATGTTTGGTAAAAGCTTTATTTTGACTATAAGCATGAGGAGGATTAACAATGGATTGCAACAAGGAAATACAACCTTATAAAGAACAATTAACATAATCAAATTCCTTGAAATCCGAGATAGTGGGTTCAATGCTATTTAAAGTCATGACCTCTCCAATCCCACTTTTACCAAATTTAGCATCAAGATCTAAAAACTCCGAATTATTGGGACGCCTTCTAACTAAAGTTGACTCATCTCTAGTCCCATTATTATCAAGATTCATATTGCAAAACAAAGATCTAATAGGAGACACATCAATAACTTTAAGATCTTCATCATTATTTTCATTGAAACTAGAAGAACACGCTTTTACAAAGCAATCTTCCTTAGCACGCAATCTAGCGGTTCTTTCCTTGCACTCATCAAGGGAAATTCTCATGGCTTTGAGAGACTCATTGATATCATGCTTAGGAGGAGTAGATCTGAGTTTAAGAGAATCAACATCAAGCGAAAGTCTATCAACGTTCCTAGCCAAATCATCAACTTTGAGCAATTTTTCTTCAAGCAAGGCATTAAAATTCTTTTGAGAAATCATAAATTATTTCACACTATTCTCAAAATCAGAGGGCATCTTATTAAAATTACCATAAGAATTATTGTAAGAATTTCCATAATTATTAGAGGAATTACTAGGGAACAGTCTAGGATTAAAGTTTCCTCTATAAGCATTGTTTCCAAAACTATTCCTACCAACAAAATTCACATCCATAGATTCATTATTATTCTCAATCAAAGTAGACAAAGGTATATCATTGGGATCAAGAGGAGCATTCTTGGTAGCAAATAATTTCATAAGTTCATCCATCTTTCCACTCAAAACATTGATTTCTTCTATAGCATGCACTTTTTTACTAGAAGATCTTTCGGTGTGCCATTGAGAATAATTAGCCATAATATTATCAAGAAGTTTTGTAGCATCTCCTAACGTGATTTCCATAAACGTGCCTCCCACGGCCGAATCTAAAAGATTTCTATAAGCAAAGTTCAAACCGGCATAAAAATTTTGTATGATCATCCATAAATTCAAACCATGAGTAGGGCAATTGCGAATCATCAATTTCATTCTTTCCCAAGATTGGGCAACATGCTCATGATCAAGTTCTTTAAAATTCATAATATCCTTCCTAAGAGTGATAATCTTAGCGGGAGGAAAATACTTAGAGATAAAAGCATCTTTGCACTTGTTCCAAGAATCAATACTATTTTTAGGCAAAGACGAAAACCAAACTTTAGCACCATCTCTAAGTGAAAACAGAAATAACTTCATTTTAAAAATATCATTATCCGTATCTTTCTTCTTTTGCATATCACACAAATCAACAAAGTTGTTTAGATGGGTAGCAGCATCTTCACTAGGAAGGCTGGCGAATTGATCTTTCATAACAAGATTCATCAAAGTAGTATTGATTTCACAAGACTCAACATCATTAAGAGGAGCAATCGGAGTACTAAGGAAATCATTATTATTGGTATTGGAGAAATCACACAATTTGGTATTATCTTGCACCATGGCAACAAGTAATCCAACACACAAGCAAACAGAAAAAGGGCAAGAGAAAAAGAGAGGAGAAGATTGGGAAAGAGAGGGAAAATAAAATGACAAGGGTGAAGTGGGGGAGAGGAAAACGAGAGGCAAATGGCAAATAATGTAAATGCGAGGGAGATGAGTTTGTGATGGGTACTTGGTATGTCTTGACTTGAGCGAAGACCTCCCGGGCAACGGCGCCAGAAATCCTTCTTGCTACGTCTTGAGCTTGCGTTGGTTTTCCTTGAAGAGGAAAGGGTGATGCAGCAATAGTAGCGTAAGTATTTCCCTCAGTTTTTGAGAACCAAGGTATAAATCCAGTAGGAGGCTCCTCAAAAGTCCCACGCACCTACACAAACAAACAAAGAACTCGCAACCAACACAATAAAGGGGTTGTCAATCCCTTCACGGCCACTTGCGAAAGTGAGATCTGATAGAGATAGTATGATAAGATAAATATATTTTTGGTATTTTATAATATAGATTGGAAAAGAAAAGATACAAACAAAAGTAGATTGAAAGCTTATATGATAAAAGTTAGACACGAGGGCCATAGGTTTCACTAGTGGCTTCTCTCAAGATAGCATAAGTATTATGGTGGGTGAACAAATTACTGTCGAGCAATTGATAGAAAAGCGAATAATTATGATATTATCTAGGCATGATCATGTATATAGGCATCACGTCCGTGACAAGTAGACCGACTCCTACCTGCATCTACTACTATTACTCCACACATAGACCGCTATCCAGCATGCATCTAGAGTATTAAGTTCATAAGAACAGAGTAACGCATTAAGAAAGATGACATGATGTAGAGGGATAAACTCATGCAATATGATATAAACCCCATCTTTTTATCCTCGATGGCAACAATACAATACGTGCCTTGCAACCCCTGCTATCACTGGGTAAGGACACCGCAAGATTGAACCCAAAGCTAAGCACTTCTCCCATGGCAAGAAAGATCAATCTAGTAGGCCAAACCAAACTGATAATTCGAAGAGACTTGCAAAGATAACTCAATCATACATAAAAGAACTCAGAGTAGATTCAAATATTTCTCATAGATAAACTTGATCATAAACCCACAATTCATCGGATCTCAACAAACACACCGCAAAAAGAGCTACATCAAATAGATCTCCACAAGAGAGGGGGTGAACATGATATTGATATCCAAAAAGAGAGAAGAAGTCATCTAGCTAATAACTATGGACCCGAAGGTCTGTGGTAAACTACTCACAACTCATCGGAGGGGCTATCGTGTTGATGTAGAAGCCCTCCATGGTCGATTCCCCCTCCAGCGGAGCGCCGACGAAGGCTCGAAGATGGGATCTCGCGAACACAGAAGGTTACGGCGGTGGAAATTGTTTTTTGTTGGCTCCCTGGATGTTTTCGGGGTACGTGGGTATATATAGGAGGAAGAAGTAGGTCGGTGGCCGCCCGAGGGGCCCACAACATAGGGGGGCACGCCCCCTACCCTCGTGGCCACCTAGATCGCTTCTTGACTTGCACTCCAAGTCCTCCGGATCACGTTCTTTCCAGAAATTATGCTCCCGAAGGTTTCATTCCGTTTGGACTCCGTTTGATATTCCTTTTCTTCGAAATATTGAAATAGGCAAAAAACAGCAATACGGGCTGGGCCTCCGGTTAGTAGGTTAGTCCCAAGAATGATATAAATGTGTAAAATAAAGCCCATAAACATCCAAAAGGGGTAATATAATAGCATGGAACGATCAAAAATTATAGATACGTTGGAGACGTATCACCAGTACACGTGTCAAATTACCACGTGGGCTGCCTTTTCGTACAGAAATGAGCTCCACCTTGTACCCGCGTGGGTGTGGTTGGGAAAGAGACGGGAGTACGTGCGCCGTGCATGCACCTCTTCTCTTCGTGCACGTCCCCCACCTACGTGGGTGGGTGTGAGAGATACAAACCTAGACATATGGCGTGTGCGTTCGTGAGTGATTTCGTGAATATATTTGTGGGAATATGTGTCGATGATATCTCAAACAAAATTTGCATGCAATGTGTGTGAAATGGAGGCCTATCCATATCATATTTAGAGGGCCAGGCGATCCACGAGAAGAGAGGGAGGGGTCATAGATATTGATAGAGTCGAAGAGAGGATCAAGTGGGTGGGTGCGAGATCGATGAAGAGAGGCATCGAAATTGTGTGTGTGTGTGCAAGTCAAAGATATAGGGCGACTGACCTACCGGAACGTCAGAGGGCACAGGTCAAGTTTGTGTGTGGCAGGAAGACATGATTACAGCGCTCAATGTATCGGTGTGTGGGGGGGAGGGGGTGGGGGGAGGGGTAGGCAGAGGCCTAACTATAGAGGTAGAACGACTCGTATATGTGTTGAGAAGGAGAGATCCAGCGATGTCTTGAGGGAGATTGGTCAACATCCATACATAACTGAAGGATGGGAAATAGGATGGGACAGAGAGAGAGAGAGAGAGAGAGAGAGAGGGGATAAAGAGAGGGAGGGAGGGGGTAGAGTGTTGGATGGGTGATGGAGTTGCTTCTCGAAGATGGTGGGAGAGGCCTACTAGACAAACTGAGAGTGGAACTGCAATATTATCAATAAGAGTGGGGATGTGTTTCTGTGTGTGCCTATGCGTGATAGATCTATCGGGATGCATCCATGGATGATGAAGGGGAACCATGTGTTTGGTAAGCAAACCTAACTAGATCGGTAGATCAATTGTTATTTGTCGGAGGAAGAGAGAGACATAACTAATGAGGTAGATCGATCGACGCATGGGAAAAAACGAGTTATAAGGACCTAGCTAGCTATATGTATAGCGGGAGATCGGTCGGTGTACGTCCATTTGTTAGAGGCAAATAAGGCCCAGCGAGATGGATAGACAAAGAGAATGGAGCTAGGAGGTGGTGCGAGAGGCCCAGCTACTAGCTAGATAGGGGGAGGAGTGTGCGGTTGTGAGATCGATGAAAAGAGGGGCGAGAGTTTACACGTGTGTGGGACCGTATGAGAGACACGAGGCAAAGACACATAAAGGAGGGGACTGAAGGTGCGTGTGTATGTTGTAGGCAGACATCGCTGGAGAGGTTTATCTATCGGTGCGTGTCGGAAAGGAGTTGTGGAGACTCTGGGAGAACAACCTAAAGAAGAAGAAAATGAATGTGCGTGATGGATAGAATGCTGAGGGAGGGGGAGGGCGAGGAGGGCGTGTGCATGCACGAGAGAAAGTTAGTGGTAGCTACAAAGGATAGAGGATTGTGTGGGTGTAACAGACTAACAAAGATCATAATTTGATATCAAAGTGGATTCATATATCTGAATAGGAGATCATAGTGTTTTAAACATATGCATGCATGAATATAGCGGTGATACGCGTGCTCTAGTTTTGCACATGTTATACCATAATGTGATAATGGATGGCGTTTGCAACTCACAGCTAAATGTGGAACAATCTAAACCATACTATACATCGAACAATCCCACATTTTATTTGAATTTGTGATGACGTGTGGCATTTGTAGCTTACAACTAAATATCAAACAATCTAAACAATACTATATATCGAACATTCTCACAATTTATTTGAATTTGTGGTAATGTGTGGTGTTTGCAACTCACATCTAAATACTTGCAGGCGTAGGGGGCGGGGCACCATACATAATGTGATAAACACATTATACATATGAGACATGGTTTAGATTATGAAGATCTAGCTAGAGCTTGAAATGTAATGTGATTTGAAATCAACATAAAGTGGATTCAAAACATCGAGTTCGAGTTCATATAGTACACACAGTTCATATGTAACTCGAGACTAATCATGTGGTGTGCTGTGAAGATAATACACAAACGATGGTTTAACTTGACAATAACAATGATTGTAGATCTTGATAAAACACAGAAACGAATTTTCAAATGCTTTGACTTCACAACAATTATTATTGTAGGTCTTATTCAAATAGAGAAATGAATTCAAATTTAGTTCATATTGAAGCGGTAGTATATACGTTTGGAATGCACTAAAACGTTCATTTGAGTAGTAGGTTGCATGCATTATACACATAGTGAAATATTTTAATTGAACATAACATGAATTAAAAGTTTTGAATGACATTTGTAGTGTGAATTGATTTGGTACAGTACATGTTAGGCTTGTCCGGAAATTTCAACCCGCGCCTTGTAAGCCCGAAATATTTAAGATATATCTTTGTCTCGTTGTGCTCCGACAACACCCTCCATCTCCACCCGCGCCTTGCTATTCCAAAATTACAACGCGCGCGAAAACTCCCACCTCCTGTGAAATCCCAACACGCGAAATGCCCGTGATACCACTGAACCGAAAGAACCGCCTCAAATCGGTGGGGGTACTTTCGTAACTTACCCCACATTTCGGACAAGCACGTACCAAAGCCATGGTTCCCCATTCCCATCCCATCCGCCCACCCATTCGTACACCGAGGCCGGGAAAACCCGGAAGCCCCACACCCTCCTCCGTTCGCCACCCAGCCGGAGCCTCTTCCCCGACGACGTCATCCACAGCAACACCTCGACGTCCCTCATCCATCGTACCGGATGAGGATCCGTCGTCGATCTAGTTGTCTTGCCGGTTCAGCCACCCCGTCCTCCACCTCCAAGGAGATGCCCCGACGTTCCCCTCGTCTTTCGCGCCACCTCCATTCCCACACCGCCATCTTCACCTGCACCACCGGAAGAGCATCATCATCACCGTTTCCCCGGATGAAGCTGCAGCCTAATCGGCGCCACTAAAGAGGTTGTACACTAATCGCCGCATTTTCTTCTTGATTCGATCTCACGGTGCTGCCGGCACTCGGTCCCGAGCCAACACGGCGCATCTCCATCAATGGCGGCGTCGCCGGCCACTTCCTCCACGGTGTCACTCCCTTGGCGGCGACGTCCACATTAGTAGGAGCAGCTACTGCTTTAGCTCTCGCTCACGTTGCTGCTCTACTCTTGCTCTCGGTCCCATGCCTGGTCTGCTCTTGCTCTCGGTCCCCTGCCTGGTCTGCTCTTGCTATTGCTCTTGCTTGTGCTGCTGCTCTCGCTCTTGTTGTTGCTTGCGATGCTGCTCCGATTTAGCTACACTTCAGTCGACTGAATCGACTTTTGGGTTAGTCGATTTTCAAGGGGTGGGGGGGCTCACCGGAGTTAAGGAAGAACTAGTCATAGCAGGGAGGGGGGCTCATCGGAGAGCTACCCCACTATTTATCTTAGGGTTCAGGGTGGGGGCAGTGGTCGCCGGCGGTGGTGGGGCGGTGGCATGGGGATTGCTGGAGAAAAAGCTCAGCATGGGGGGGGGCTAAAGGGATGGCCGGGGCGGCGGCGAACCTGCGGTGGGGAGTGTTTACATGGCGGGCGAGGTGGCGCACCACTAGCCGCAGGTGGCGGGGGCGGCTGTTTGGCTGGTGGGGGCTGGCGGCTCGGGGGGGGGGGTGGAGGTTGAAAATGAACTACATGCCCTTGATTTCGTATCCAATGGCTGCAAAATCGACTAACCAGAGATGAAAAAGTCAGTGGACTGACGTGTAGCCTAGCCTCTAGTGCATTCAGTTTCGACAGTAAAATTCAGTTTCGACAAGAAAATTCAGTTTCGACTGTTAAGTTCAGTTTTGACAGTTAAATTCAGTTTCGACAGTTAAGTTCAGAGATGAGCAGCTGATGTATTTTACATCTAGCACTTTGTGGTTATGTATTTTACGTCATGTATTGAAAATACTCTTAGAATTCCACTCAGGTTAACGTTGTCTCTCTTGTCCTGCTTCAGCCTCGGCGTCGTACAACTCACCGGAGCTGCTCCAACGACGAAACCCTCCATCACAGCGGAGCAGTACCTCGGGCTCCATCTCCAGACGCCTAAGATCTTCTTCCCCTCCTCCGACAGCCAAGTCAGCCGGAGCATCCTCACCGGTCAACCCAATCACGCTGAGATCGACATGGCTTCACCAAAGAGGTTCTAAACTTGTTGCATCTCTTTTTTACTCTACATGTTATATATATTGTCCACTGAGCACACGTAGTAACGGGAAATACGATTATTTTATCCTACTATATGACAAGCAGTGAGGTACCAGGCAACTTAGCTATCCGTGATGGACTCTCTTAAATGCCATCATTATTTATCTATGCGCGTTTGAGCTGTGCTTTTGTCGATGGCCCTGGGAGTTGAGCTAGTAGGGCAGTGGCCTGGGTCCAAAGTAATAGAAGTAGCACAAAAACATTTTCTTAGTGTAGGCTTTTCCTTGCTCAAGCCTGCCTCCTAGAATTGGCAGTGCTTGAAAGGAAAAGTGAATGAAAAACATAGGAATTGGAAAGTTTCCTATGGTACTACTATTCATGAATTTGTTTCAAAGGAATGGAGCAAAGGAAAACTGTAGGATTTGTTCCTTTAGTGTCTCCTTGAAAGAAAAAAACTTAGGAATTTTAATTTTCACTTGTCCTCCTCTTCAAATTCCTATTCATGAAGCACAAGACTAAGAGATAGTAGCATAATAGCATTATAATTGTACATTTTCTTGTGGTTTGACTTAATCTCACCATGCTTCTTTGCATCCTGTGATCTTCCAATTCTTGTGAATCAAACACCCAGATTTGCAGAAATCCTGTGTTTTTAAATTCTCTGTTTTGCACGTGTATTCCTATCCTATTCCTGTCTATTTCCTATCCCTGCATTGTAAGAATCCTCCAATTCAAACGAGCCCTTACAGAATTACTTCTCTTACAGATAGTTGTCAAAGAAAACCTTGCGTGGTTTGTCTTGCTCCTGCTGCGCCATCGTCCACCCCAGCTCAGCTGCTCCAATGACAGAAGGGTCCAGCACAGCAGGGATCCGGCCTCCGGACTGTCTTTCGCCGCCTCAGATCTTCTTCTCCGCTGCCGGCAGCCATGAAAACTGCATTACCATCATCAACCGAGCAGATGACCTCTTGGACTACACGGGTCCGCAAGAGAGGTTGCACTCTTTCGTGTCTGCTTACGTTATGCATTGCTTAATATTACATACTACTTTATCGTCCTGTTCACCAATTAGACTCTGAGTCAGCTCCAAACTAATGGTCAAACTTGAGTTTTTAAATGGTTGTGGGGTACATATCGGGGCCGCAATCAATAGTATCTATCTACAATCTGGTTAATCTTTGGTGTCTACTATGAGTTTCATGTTGGGTGGGAAACAAACAGTAAAGAAGCCATTATCTGTATTTTTTAACTGAAGCCATTATATGCCTACTAGTATTGGTTTTGTGTCTATCCACAGGTTGCTACCCTCACTCTGGATTTCTGCATGCGCTCCTTACATAATCTCACTATGTTTTATTCCTATGCATGAAAGTTATTGTAAACAATGGAAGTAAACATGTAGAGCAAAAGAGACGAGCCATGCGTGGCAATAAAATTTCATGCAGACGTTGCTCCATGGTAGGCGCAAAGGCAGCCCCCCTCCACCCATTTCGGATTGTAATTGAGAGGAAGATATCTGTTCTGAGGAGGATTTAGAAGGAGAAGACCACTCTTATTTACCCCCTGAGGTCTTTGCTCTAACTTGGCATGCTGATGTTGGTTATATCATGCATATGGTGCCTTGCATTGCTTACTTTATACATCAAATATGTCATCTGCTTAGTTTAGACATCCTTTGTGCGAATGCCATCTGTTATTTTATTCATCGTTTATGTGAATTATGCAACGCCATCTTGTTTAGCCAGGCATCATATATGTGAATTTTGCAATGCCATCCTGCTTAGCCAGTCATCTTATATGTAAATTATATCTGGCCATCATTTTTTTCCGTTACGTATTACGTTTGTCAATAATGTAAGTACATTGAACTGCTCTTCATGTGCATCAGCCATTTGACACAGTGATGGAAAATTCTGGAGTGAAAACAAGGTCTTCAGAGCAGACTATGCTATCTAACAAAGCGCATATCTTGCTGGTTACGGATAGCTCCTCAGAGGAGGATTCAGAGACAGATGATCAGTCCTATCCCCCCCCAGAGATGTATGCTCTAACTTGGTAGGGTTATGCTGCTCATATCGTGCGTATGGTGTCTTGCATTGTTATGTCATTTGATTAGTTTAGACATGCTTTGTGTGAATGCCACCTGTTCAGTGTCTAATTACCATATATGTGAATTATGCATTGCCATCTTGTTGCAAGACATTATATATGTGAATTATGCAATGCTATCTTGTTGCAAAGGCATTATATATGTGAATTATGCAATGCCATGCTGTTTAGCCAATAATCATGTATGTGAATTATATCATGCTATCATTTTTTGTATTACGTGTTCCATTTGTCGACAACGTTTGCATATTCAACTACTCTTCCTGTGCATCAGCCATTTGAAGCGGTGATGGAAGTATCTGGAGTGAAAACAAGGTATTCAGAGCAGACAATGCTACCTGCTGAAGCAGACATCTTGCTGGTTACAGAGAGCTCCTCGGAGGAGGATTCAGAGACTGATGACTAGTCCTATTTCCCCCCTGAGGTCAATGCTCAAACTTGGCAGGGTTATATTACCCATGTCATGCATGTTGTCTTGCATTGCTTAGTTTTTACATCATATATGGATTGCCATCTGCTTACTTGCTTACTATATAAATCATATATTTGAATTATATCATGCCATCATGTTTACATAGTACATACACATCATCTATCTGAATTATAGCACGGCAACCCATTTAATAAAGACATCATATAGTTATATCATCTCATCCTATTTAGTGTTTATAGTCATCATATTTTGAATTATGGCATTCTATCCGTGAATGTATGTGAATTATGGCATGCCAACCTATTTAATAAACACATTATATAGTTATATCATGTCATCTTGTTTACATAGTCATCATATTTTGAACTATGTCTTTCCATCTTTTTTAGTGAGCCATCATAATGTGAAATTGTGTCATGCTATCCTATTTAGTTAGCCATCATATATGTGAAATTGTGTCATGCTATCCTGTTTGGTTAGACAACATAAATGTGAATTATTTCATGCCCTCTTTTATTACCCACTATCCATTGCACCTGTCTATCATACAATGTCTGTACTTTCAATTACTTTTCTTGTTTATCAGCCATTTGAATTGGAGAGGGTGATGGCAGTATCTAAGGGAGTAACAACACGGTCTTTAGAAAAGATAGTGCTACCAGTTGATGCAGATAAAACCATGGTTATACTTGCCCAAGGACCAGATCCACCACACATAACCCAGACTCTCGCAGATTGTACCCCTACCCAGTTGGACAGAGAACCAGCTACACCCCTTCTAACCCCAACCCCGGCAGATAGTAACCCAGTTCCAGTTGACACAACACCGTCTCCACCACAGAGCACCCAAACACGAGCAGTTAGTAAGGGAAATGCAGTGCCCAAAGCACGAGGACCACCACTCCGAATCCCAACTCAACGCTTAAAGGAGAAGAAGATTTGTTCTCAGGTCAGGTTCTGTAGCTATGATTCATACTCCTTTGCTCTTGCATTACTGTATTTACTCATACCAACTATTTTCAAATTTGAAGGATGGAATTGAAACTCCAATGGCGCAATAGGTATGTTTTAAACCTGTTTCTTTAACTGGTTTGCTGTTGTAACCTGCTCTATGTTGATTTCAGTTTCAATTGAATAAACAGCTACGTTCTCATGTCATGCACATT
Source organism: Triticum aestivum (assembly GCF_018294505.1). Classification (NCBI taxonomy): domain Eukaryota; kingdom Viridiplantae; phylum Streptophyta; class Magnoliopsida; order Poales; family Poaceae; genus Triticum; species Triticum aestivum. The sequence continues at coordinate 395,611,825 of NC_057810.1, forward strand.
ACAAGTGTTGTTATTGCTCTATAGTTTCCCACACTTATATTCTGTCTATTCTGCTTTGTCTTGAACAAATATTATTTGAACTGTGTCTCTATCTTGATTTGGCAACAAAAACTAGAATGCTATAGACCATAAAGTGACCATGGTACATAGATATATGTTTGTTTCATGTTGTTATCCTGTCCACTTTACTACTGAACTCATTTACCATAATGAGTTTCGTATACAACATGGTAAACCTGTGATGTGTCTGCTTGTTTCTCTTTTAGAATGCGGACAAAATATTGGAGAACGGTACCCTGTTATGCAATGATAGAGGAAGTAATGCAGATAAGGTTCAAGATAGTGAGACATCCCTGTTGGTCTCTAAGAAAGCTGATAAAGACTATCTTGACGATAGTGAGAGAACCCAAAAGTCCTGTCTTGATGTAGTGTTCGAGTTACTGGCCACTACTACTGGCACAAGCTCTTCGAACTCGCTGCCTGAATCAGTTCATCTTCTTGAGTCTCAACTTCAAGTTGAAAGACATCGATCAGATGTGTTACAACAGGAAGCTGAAGGACTGAGGAAGTCTCTGTAGAATTCAGATGCATACTTCCTGGTGCAACAGCAAGCGCTGGAGGATTTAAGCGCCAAATAAGAGAAAGTTAATAAGCTTGCTAAGCATCTTGCCAGCATTATGGGTACCCAGGATATTGTTTCTTGAGATCTTTTGAAGTGGTTTTAGTTCTAGATTTGTTTTGCTGTGGCGTTTATTTGCGCTGGTCGCCAACTTTGACAACCAGTGTATATGATATGCTGCTTTGTTCCCTATATTTGCACTGGTGGTGAACTTTGATGCCTAGTGGATGTAATATGTGTAATAGTCGTGATAGCCTAGCTTAAGTTGCTTGCTTATTTATTTCCTTGTTGTCTTGTTTATTTGTTTGCTTGTAATGAGTGCAGTTCTTTTTCCGCGGTTTGCTAGTGGCCGCAATAACCTATTTTTTAAAACTAGGCCACAATAACCATGGGCTACATATTTACTGTAGTGACACTAGGCCTCCTACCGACCATAGAAACAATGGGCCTTCTACGGGTCGTAGACACAATGGGCCTCCTATGGGCCGTATCATCAATGGGTTCCATATGATCGATTGGCCAAACATGGGCCAATAACAGACCGCGTTATGGACGTAAACAGGCTAGAGTTGGAATCATTCGTTCATGGGCCGACCATAACGCCCCATCGTTAATAGGTTATATTTGATGACGCTATGAAAACGGTCCAACATATTAACGGGCCACAAACGGGCCGACTGTAACAACGGGCTGAATTTGGCCAACAAGCAGAAAATGACAGTAACGGGCCATAAGTAACCGAAAGCTAGAAATGAGCCCAAGAATAAATGGGCCCTGAGAAGGCCAAAAGATAACATGGGCTGGAAATGGCCCAATGGAATAATGGGTCGTTAATGGGTATAAAGTGATACACTATTCATTACGGGCCAGATTCACCACGGGCCGTTAATGGGCCAAGAGTTACAAAGGGCCTCATTTGGGCCGAAAGAAGTCATGGGCCATACATGGGCTGGAAGTTAAAATGGGTTGGAATCATATTGGACGGCCCATATGACGCTACTGGGCCTAATTCGGGTAGGTCGTAATGGGCCCTGGGTTAGCGGGCTCGAAATGGGCTATATGCGAACAGGCCGTTAACAGGCTTTTAGTGGGCCGCCCCGCCACCTTTTGACCAAGTCAAACGGGCCAGCCTTTTCATAGGAATGGGCCTCTGTTGGGCAGTGCCACGTGTCGACGTATCATAGGCGCCTTCTGTCCAATGTGTGGATGACATCTGTCCCGACGGTGAGCCGACACATGTTTCCTCCAGTCAATGATGATTTTACACGTGGAAAATCCCCATTGGTCGATGCTGTTAACGGGTTATCGGATCCAAAACCGGAACCGATAGCTTAACGGAGTTCCGTTATGGTGCATGCCACGTGTCGGTCACCCTTGACGAAAGCACTTCTATGACGCGCGATTTGTCGTCATGGAAGTGGACACTTCCGTGATGATAATTTTGGTAATGTCATGGAACACTTCTACGACAGCACAGGTATGACTATCTTGATTCTGTCATAAAATCGTCATGGATGTACATGCATGACATACAAAGTGACCTACTATGACAAACACGTATCATCACGAAAGTGTATTTTTTTTGTAGTGCATGCATCTTCAATCATCTCATCTCCATCTTCTTTATGTGGACTATAGTTGAGGTTTGGATATCCATGAGAACTCCTCCTATTGCTACTTTGAACTTGCCTCCTGCAAATTATTCAAATGCTCGATTAACATTTTTTACATGCAATTGTGTGTTACCCAAGCAGCTGCAAGCCAGCAAGAGAATAATATGCAATTCAGAATAATTCAGAGTTAATATATGACTTTGTTTGATCAATATGCAAAATCTCTTTATATAAGTAATGACTCACTTTTCAAATATTTTGGAGAGGCTACCTAAATGGTGCAAGATGGATACATTAGGAATTCAGGCAACACAAGATTAGGTAACTACTGTACTTAATTTATCTGAATTTTGCAATGCAAACTGAAAATTTGCAATAGGTTTTCTTGATGGTATACTATTGTCCCATTTTGAAAATGCAAGCTACACACATGCACACACACACACACATTGTCAAAATGACAAGACGTTATAGTGTTGTCAAAACTGAAAACTGACACGTGGTCGGCCATTTTGTGAAGTTGCATTCATAATTTTCATAAATTCAGTACAAAGCCATATATCACACAAAACTGATTGGTGCATCATCGAGCCATTACATTCATCACATAAACTGTTTGAGGTGTGTGCATACTGTTAGTTGAAGTTGATCTCCGGATTGTAGAGCAGTAAGGAACATCATGGCAGTTGAGATCCAATTATTTAAGGCCAGCTTTTGTTTTTCTATGACTGTCTATGTTCAGCACTTGACAGTAGACATCAGGAAAGGCCTTGATAGACCAAATTTTGATGATTTTAGTGAAGGCCTTGATAGACCAAATTTTGTACTCCTGGGAGTATAGATGGAAATGAATTGAGAAGTGTAGTGAAATGGAGTAGCATAGTGGCCATAGTGACCAAACTTTTCAAGCTATTCATGGAAATCTTCAGTCTTGTCCCTCACAAGCTATTCATATGCTCATTTCATGTTATTGTGTTAATTACTTGATTGTGTCTCTGTAATTTACTCCAGTGGTTTGGTTTAGCATTCTTGTGTAGTCTGCCATTTTCCTAACTTAATTTTGCTACAAGTATAGCTACAAGTCCAAACCTGTTCTAAATTGACAGTACATGTTCTATTTTTCGATTGAGAGTGCAAGTCCAAACCTGTATTGATAGTACATTTTCTACTCAGTGTTCATCTTTCAATGTTCAATTTCAGTATTAAACAGATGATTTCTGTGTTCAATTCATTATTACTCCAAGATTGTATTGAATGCAATTAGTCAAATTACTCAACACAGATGATTACAGCAAGTTTATGATCATCAACTTGTTTACTCAGATGGAACCGAGTACTGGGCGAGGAGCTGAACCTAGGGGGACAACATTGAGAACTACGGCAGCGACAGCTCCTATTGCATCGGCAAGTACTCTAGAGGCATCACCTCCTATGCGCAGCGACTACTCCAACAGCGGCAGCACCTGTGCGCGGGCGAGGAACAGTTTGTGCTCGCCTACACCTGGGTGTGGGCCAGGAGGAGACCCTGCGCGTGGGCGGCAGCAGAGCACTAGCTCTACTCCAGCGGCGGCAACTCCTGGGTGGAGGGCAGGGGCGGAGGTGGAAGACAATTGAGGTAGAAGACGATTGATCGACGATTCAAATTTTGAATGGGGGTATTAAGGTCATTTATCAAGTTTTCACCCGATCGGAACAGAGGCCCCAACAACCTATATTTCCATAGAGGGAGTACAATGGAACTCGGCTCATGAGGGCTCCTTTCCTTCAGTTCTATGAGGACTTTGGTATCACCTTGGACTTCACCTCCGTCACTCACCCGCACTCCAACAAACTGGAGCAAGGGGTCAAACTCCACGTATCTTGGTCTGATTGATAGTAAAACACTGTTGGATTGTACTTAAGCACAATTGGGTATGGAAATATACTTCAGGTTGATGAGGAAATTAATACCATTGTTACACCCACGGCCCCTACTGCTACATAAACTGGACCAATTACTAGAGCTCACGCATGCCAATTAAATTATCGGGTACTTTCGTTTCTTGGTAATGATTCTAATGTTCATCAGAATATGATGCTGCCTAAATTGGATACATTTGTTTTGCTCACAAATGAAGGGCCTGGCATGGATAAGAAGGAAGAACACTGGAGCAAGACCAAGCATGGAGATGATGGCATGCGCAAGGGGAGCAAGAACGGAGTTACAAGTGATGATTTCAGGACTTTGAAGCCACCATAATGAATGCATGAAGCCTTGGACGAAATATACAAGATGCCACTTCATAAATTTCGTCTAGAGGCTATTCTAGGTGCTGCGCCACCTTATTATTGGGCCAGGCCCATGTAGTTTTGAAATACCTAAGTATAGGTTATTTTTAGAGTCCGTATGTGTTGGGAAACAAGAGATAGGGTTGGTTACGGACCCCTCCACCAAGGGCCACGAAATTCCCCCCTCTTCCTCCATATATACAGCCCTTAGGGCACCGTTTAGACTTTGGGTTTTGTTTAGATTAAAGTTCGCCATAGTTGCAACTTCGCGTACTTCGTTTGTGTTCAACGACCAGACAAAGACGTCACAGAACCTATCGTGGAATCGCCCCGACAGATGTCCTTAGCGCCAGGACTTAGTCGCGAGGCCAACGCATCTATGTGGTAGCTTGAGAGGGGTTGAACGGGATGAGAGACGCAACACACACAAAACAAGGATTTAGACAGCTTCGGGCCCCGGGACACATCATCCGGTAATAGCCCTACATGCTTTTTGTGGCTAGATCTCATTATGCTCATCAGGGAGACGCTGCATAAGCGGTCTCCCCTTTAGTTGTGTCTAGCCTTAGAGATTATTGTTTCTCCCCCCCCCCTCTTGGGGTGCCCTGCCCCTCCTTATATAAGTTGGAGGGGTGGGTTACATGTGGAGTCCTAGTAGGACTAGGACTATTCCATAACAAGTGGAATCCTAGTGTGCCCCTTTAAGGGAAAACTCCTTATGTCTTTCCTCGTAAACCGGCCCACCATAGCATGAGCCGGCCTTCTGGGCCTTGGGCCTTGTCATCCGTCTGACTCTCCCGCCGGGTCACCAGTAAATCGCAATGTTTAGGCGGGTTGCCCGTAAACAACCAAGTTTGGGTGGGTCGCTAGTGAGTCGCCAAGCTCTAGCCGGGTCATACATCCGATGAGTTACACCGCGGGGTATATCCCCGACATTAGCCCCCAGTTTAGCTTGGATTTATCCATGATAAACTTATACTACAAAATAAACACAAGAACAAATTTGACAGGTTGTGCTCCGGTTTAAAGTTCTCCTGAGCCGGCACCTGAACATCCTTAAGTCCTTGTCATTTTCTCCTGGGTGTATGTCTATGATCTCATAGCATATCTCCTTTAACAGACATGTTCAAACATCATGAATGCAAAAAATCCAAGCACTTCTTCTGAAAAATCTGGGTCAATAGGCCAGCTTCATAATCAATTTGCTGACATTGGCTCTTGGAGAGAGATACTATAAGAAATAATCCATTTGAGTCGGCCTTCAAAGCTCTGACCTGACAAAAATATGGGTCTTGCAATATTCAACTGATATTCAGCCGGCTTAAAGATGTAGATCTTGCCGATTTTATGATTGCCAAAATTGCCGGGTTATAAACAAATGATACCGGGTCATGTAATTGTTGCTGATGCCGGGTTAATCTTATGATGACGCCGGGTCATAAACTTTGCAGATTTCTACGATAATAATATCATACCTGATTTTCTCAAAACTGAGAATTTGAAGTTATTCCTCCCTTATATGCATATCACCTGTAGCCCCCAAGTGTCGGGTTGTCATGCTTGCAGCAACCAGGGACTTGTAATTGCCTTATGCTCATAAAAACTTCAACCAATATAGCCCACAAGGGCCGGGTCATTATGCAATAATGAGTGGGGACTTTGTAAATATGATCATGTAAACTTGAGCAGCAACGTGTAGCCCCCAAGGGCCGGCTCAGTAAGATAATACTGAGCTGGGACTTTATATATACTTCTTTGAAAAGAACAGCATATTATGTAACCCCATCATGGGGCTTGAACCCACGTCCACAAGCTTAAGAGCTTTGTGCTTTACCAACTGAGCGGTGGACCCTTCAATATAATGGATTAAGACTTGTGTACCTTGAATTGTTGACAGCAGCAATTGGTAGCCCCCAAGGGCCGGCTCATTATGATGTGATGAGTCGGGTCTTCAATAAGGCCAGTAAAAATGACTTTGCATTAGCCCCCAAGTGTCATGGTGCATGCTTGCAGCGACATGAGACTTGCATATTTGATGTAATCTCAACTTGAATAATGTAGCCCCCAAGTGCCGGGTCGTAAGCCTGCAGCGACTTGGGACTATTCCTTCCACTGTAGAATAAATTATATCCATTGATAAAATAATAGCCATTGCGCCAAAGTGACTTTGAATACCTTATCTGTTGACAAGTAAATCCGGAGTTTAAATACCCGACGGCTCTTGGTCGATGGCGATTTAATACGCTTGCATTGTAAGCCGGAATTTTTATAACCCGACGGCTTATAGCCTTTGAGAAAATCCAGAATGGATAATCATTTTGAAGCATCAATTTTGATAATGATCTTGAACTTAATCATTTATATAAGTAATATTTCTGCAAATCCTGCACAGAGTTTAAACAACGTATGCCCTGGCGACTTAACGTCAAAGCCAGGGCGGGTAACCACCCAAATGTAGTCTTATCCTGCACACAAGTAGATCACAAGATCCCTTGGCGGTTTACCGTAGGGCGGGTCATAATATCTCACATATAACCACTGATGTATAAAAAGAAGTCATAGATAAGCCTGATATGAATCAGAACTTGAAATATAACTGTAACAAAAATATCATACCTGTGATATTGAATTTGTACTGCCAGTTTACATGACATGTGCAGTAAGGGTGATAACCCGAATTTTTAGTAGCCAAAACTTCCAAATGTTGATGATCGTCATATGCTGGCGACTTATCGTTCAAAGTCGAGCTGGGTTAAATCGAGACCACACATATATGTTTCAGATATGAACAAAAAGTCTCAAGACAAAACCAAAGATTGTTTCAAAAAATTTAAGCCAAACAGAAACAAAAATCAAGGCTTGTGATTCAAATACGATAAGTAAACCGGACCAAAAGGGGTTAAGATCAGACTCGAATACAATCATGAAGCCCCCTAGTGGTTTTGGTGTTGCGCGGATCAAGAGGGTACCGATAGCTATGTCCTCTTTGGTTCGAATACGACCTATGTTTGAACAGAAAGCCCCCAAATGACCTTGAGACTTTTTTAATGACTCTAATTCAAATATGATCAAAGTTGGACCCAAAAGGGGTTAAGCTATGATTCGAATACGATCAAGAAGCCCCCTAGTGGGTTTGGCATTGTGCCAATCAAGAGGGTACCAACAGCTATGTTCTCTTTGGTTCAAATACGACCTATGTTTGAACAGGAAGCCCCAAATGACGTTGAAATTTTTTAACGACTCTGATTCGAATACGATCAAAGTCGGACCAAAAAGGGGTTAAACTAGATTCAAATACGATCAGCCCCCAATGGTCATTGAAGCAGGGTACCTATGTTTGAGTTGTGCTCTGCAACAGACTCTTTTTCGTCCCATTAATTTTTCTGAGAACTCGAATTTGTGAGTAATGAATTCTTCCTGAACTAGGCGTTGAGCCGGATATTGAAAGCTTCAGAGTTTTATGGGAGACAGATTTCCCTTGAACCGGATTTTAAACCGGATATTGAGCTTCAATGCTTTGTGAGAGATAGATTTCTCGTGAACCAGATTTTGAACCGGACATTATTCATTTGTGAGCCGGGAATTTTTTTTGACGGCCTTTAAACTGCCAACATTTACTGAGCCATGTCCATGTAGCCCCCAAATCTTAAGCCGACTTGAGGAGTTGTCTTGAGATTCTCCATATTTGACCATGATATAAACCAGTATGAGTCATTCAACAGCTCAGTTTTATGATAGCCCCTTTTGCAGTAGACAACTTGCCCTGGATTAGAGAACTTGCAAGATAGCATAATTGCTCTTTTAAAGAAACCAATATGTAATATAAAAATATACTGGATGGATTTCACCTGATACGTCAGTCCAGTAGTTATCCACCGCGGAGTTGATGCTCACCACGGCGAAGCTGAAGTCAATAATGGGTGAGCCAGCCGCGGCGTTGTAAGCTAGCGTGGAGAGGGAAGTCAATCGCCAGTGCACGGACGGGGAGAGTCGGCAGCAGCATTGTAAGCCGGTGCGTACGAGAGAGTCATCAGCGGCGTTCGAAATGACACAAACGCAGGCGATTCGGCCATGGGCACGGACAATGAGTCAGTCGCATGTGTTGATGTAGCGGGGGAGGCAACTTGCACATGTATCCATCCAGCAGCACAACACGAACGTGCTAGTGCAAAAATAATATTGGTGCACGCCCCTTTAAGACACCCTTCTAATGAATAATGGTCCAGCAAAAATTTACCATAGACCAAAGTAATTGTTCTTTGATGAAAACAATATGTTTAATAAAATAAACTTGGATGGATATCACCTGGTATTTTTTGTCAGATAGACAGAGACGGAGCAGACCAAGTTTCAACATGCAGATAAATCCATAGTTGGAATTATGGACAACATCCAGCAACCCAGCGCTAGGTCAAATTGCCCGGCATCTTTGACGTGACTCTAAGCAGATTTTATCTCCTCATTGTTTTAATCGATAAAGTAACAACAACACCCTGCCCATCTTTATCCTTCACTTTTTTAATGAGCTTTTGGACTGATTTGCTTTCAACTTCTGCAGTAGTAGGCCACATAGTAGTACGCCCTCTGCTCTTGCGCATAAACTCTAGCACAGGTACCAATGTGTGTACTGGCTACAGGGATGGCGACTCGGACGGTCACGGGTGTGGCTTCAACAACAACGCGATGCAGCAGAGGGGTTGACCCAGCCCTGACTTGGCGAGCCGTTAGCGCATGGGGGTCTTGAGGCGGCGACTTGCAGCAGATGCTGGCAGCTCAAGGCTGGAATGAGATGCGGTGACGGTGGTGGGCGGCTCACGACCGAAGATGAGCCGAGGCCCACGGCTGTGGCTGAAGCGGACTGCAGCGTCAGTCGTAACCTGGCAAGGCGGCTTGGGGCGAGCGGCGAACTGAGGCATCCCGAGATGGCGGCGGCGGCAACTTGGCGACTTAGCAAGGCCGCGAAGACATGGGCGGCTCGCCAGTGGAGAGCGACTCGATGGTAGGAGCGGCTTACTGCAGAGGTCACTCTCATGGAGAAACGAGTGGCGCAGACGGCACCGACTAGGCATGGGTGGACCAAGGCGGAGGTAAGGAAATTCGCAGCGACTTGAAGCTCTAGCCAAAGCGAAACCGGCCGGTGGCGGCTCAGGGCCGGCCACAGCGGACGGTGGCTCCCGGGCATTACAAAGGCGTGGCGGTTCAAGGGCAGTGCAGAGGTACCTTGACGCCCGACAGTGGAGCAACGCGCTAGCGGCCCGACGGTGGAAGCGAGCCAGCAATAGCGGAGGCGAGCCAGCGACGGGCCGCTCGGAATGACTCGGTGCGCGGTGGCCATTTACGAAGACGGAGACCGTTGGAGGCAGCCCAGCAGTCGAGGCACAGTTGGTGAGGCTCCGGTTCGCACGAGGCGGCTTGGAACGAGGTCGAAGCAGAGTCCCACTTATCAGTAAGGGCGGCTCAACGCGGCCCCGGCGGCTCAACACGGCCATCTCGAGGCACGGCGGCGGCTCAATGGCTGTACAGACCAAGGAGTCACATGGAGGCAGAGCACAGTGAGTTTGGGTGCGGTCGGTTTGCGGTCGAGGCCGGCTTGACCTGGAGTGACCACAGAGGCCCGCTGTAAGTCGCCCGGACATCGCGGCGACCTGGAGGCGTAGGCAAACTTGACGCGGCGCCGGAGCAGTGCCTTGAAGGACATGAACAAAGGCAAGTCATGAAAGGCAGCAGTGGCGGAGGCGAGTCCGTGTTCGCATCTGTGTCTTCCTCTTGGTTGTTGCTTTCTTCGTTGTTGACTGATGGTTGACGTATAGTCAACCAGCGTTTGTAGTAGTTGTCAGAGTAGTACTCAAATAAAGTGCCTTCATCATGTGCTACTGGAGTACTTTTGGAAGTACTTTTGGAAGTACTTTTGGAAGTACTTTTGGATTTGACTTGAGTACGTACTAGCACCTCAGCTGATGGACATCATTAGCACTTGAGGTTGAGGCAATGCGCTAGTTTACACGAGACTTGATCTGCCAGCTGTTGTTTGATGGGAGTAAAGGAGCAGGTGCAGATCAGGCGTGCTCATGACGCTGCGTAAGTACGCCAGGGTGGCTGTCAATAGATCACAGATTTCGTCTCGAAACTCCAGATGGTCTCGGTGGGTGCAACGTACGACGGCGCAACAGCAGAAATTGATTTTGTTTCGGATTCAACGGCCTACCAGGTCACATAAGGCGGTGCTCGCGATGTAGCCCTAATTTTTTTAACCTCGGATGGGTATTAGATCTGATTGCTAGCCTTCTAGATAACATAACTCCTTCCATAATGATTCTTCTTCATCTGAACAATCGCAAACTTCTCGATCCCTGCGAGATATCCCTCCAAGAACTCATCACCATCGTGCGCAGGCCCCACGGTGGGTGCCAACTGTCATGGAATCATCACGGCAGATGTCCTTAGCATCAGGAATTAGTCGTGAGGCCAACGCATCTATGTGGTAGCTTGAGAGGGGTTGAACGGGATGAGAGACGCAACACAAAAAATAAGGATATAGACAGCTTCGGGCCCCGGGAAACATCATCCGATGATAGCCCTACATGTGTTTGTGGCTAGATCTCATTATGATCATCAGGGAGACGCCGCATAAGCAGGCTCCCCTTTAGTTGTGTCTAGCCTTAGAGATTATTTTTTTCTTCCCCCCTCTTGGGGTTCCCTGCCCCTCCTTATATAAGTTGGAGGGGCGGGTTACATGTGCAGTCCTAGTAGGACTAGGACTATTCTATAACAAGTGGAATCCTAGTCTACCCCTTTAAGGGAAAACTCCTTATGTCTTTCCTCGTAAACCGGCCCACCATAGCATGAGCTGGCCTTCTGGGCCTTGGGCCTTGTCATCCGTCTGACCCGCCCTCTAGGTCCCCAGTAAGTCGCAATGTTCAGGCGGGTTGCCCGTAAACCGCCAAGTCCGGGCAGGTCGCCAGTGAGTCACCAAGCTCTAGCCTGGTCATACATCCGGTGGGTTACACCGCGGGGTATATCCCCGACAGAACCCCATCTTGATCAATAAAGCTTTCATCTTATATTTGCAATATCCAGATTGCAATCTCAGTTTCTTGCCTGACCTTCGTTTGCTCGCAGGAAATAGACCCTCGTGGTCAGGTTGATCATGCTCCGTCGTGGTCAATAACCTCTCAGGGTTGGTTTAGCGATTGCTAAGGCGCAACGTCCTCGCACGTACATAGTAGAATCGTCAAAGTCTACTCCTCTGAAACGATAATCACCATATCATCAAAAGACGGGACACCCTCGCCTCTATCAAGTGGTATCAGATTTGTAGGTTGCTCGATCAGATTTTACAGTTTTTCGTCGTTTAGATCGAGTCTGTTATCGTACCTACAGTCCACGAAAAAGCCACAAAAAATTAGTCTTAGTACATCATATCCGGACCAATTTGAGCCTTTGCATAATCTTTTTAGGGTTTTTGCGTTGTTGAATTTGTGGTTGCATAGTCGTGTCTAGTTGTTGGTCTTTGCGTCTAGTCCTTTAGAGTTTCGAGTTCTATCATAGTTTGTCATGCCGCCGCCGCACCATCTTCATTGCTGCTGCCATATACCACCACCGCTGCCATATACCACCACCGCTGCCATCTACCACCACCGCTCTGCCATATCCTACCACCGCTGCCATATACCACCACCGTTGCCATATCCTACCACCGCTGCCATATACCACCACCGTTGCCATATCCTACCACCGCTGCCATATACCACCATATATCCACCACCAATCCGAGTTCTTTTCATATTTGGTTTGTTTTCGAGATCCATCTATTTTTCAATTTGTGTTTCCTTGCCTGAGTAGGTTTCGAAAAAAAAGAGTCTGGAGACCCCCAGGCAGTTTTTACGCCAAAATTTTGGTGACCGAAAATATTTTTTCCCTATCCTATTTTTAGGTTCCAAGGAGCGTTTTGAGACACTCGCCATCATAGTGATTTTTTGTCACATTTTTTCATCGGCGCTGCCCTGATTTCCGAAATAAATATAGCCAAAAAATTTCGTGCCTATCCTGTTACCTTGACTTGGGAAGAGTTTTGAGACACCCGCCATTATAGTGAGTTTTCGCAAAAAAAGAGGAGCACAAAAAAAGAGCGAATTTTTTTTTCAGTGTGTGTTTCTCCCTTGTTTATGTGCCACGTCGTGATTTTGTTAATGTTCTAGGCTCCCGTCTCTAGCACGGTCTAGCCTAGGACTAGCACAGTACCGTCGTTGAGCATTTATTCAACTTTGCATCTCTGAATTGATTATTGCTGACCCTTTTTGCTACCATATCATAAACCTTTCCAGCTCCACATACATCTACGTCGCGCGTTTGACTCTCCCTGGTAATTGCTCTATCCAAGCTTTGAGAGTATTGACTAGAACGGTTGCCGATCACCACCTGCTGCTGCGTAAGAACTGGTAAGAATTTGAGATTCGCTTGACGGATTTGTGACACCCCACCACCACCATTTTTCAGTAGTCTGTAGGATCATATTCGTGTCTATTTCTATTGCTGCTAACTATGGCAGGACCACAAGCCGACGAGATTGACTGAGAGAACATGACGAACAAGGAGCTTCATGATAAGTTTCATCAAATGTTGGGTCAACAGGTGGAAGACGTGATGGCCAGCTTTGGAAAGGCAATGGAGAAGATGGATGACATTGAGAAGACAATTCACACCAAGTTGGACACCAAGTTTGATGAATTACTCAAATGTCTCCTACAACTAGCTCTATGCCACGATACAGTAAGGCGAGCACAGCGTATTCCTCTTGAGCTAGAACAAAATTCTGGTGTCGCTGCTACTGCTATTGATGCTTCTGTGGCTCCTGTTGCTACTGCAGAGGTGGAGGACTATTACGAGGATGAGGTTGATCAAAATCAGAACTACGTGCAGCCACCAGCACCACCACTAGCAGTTCGACCTCAGGTATATATTCGCAATGGTAGGCCTGCACCACCACCTGAGGTATGAGATCTTGACCATATTCATAAACTGAAATTGAATATTCCACTGTTTGAGGGTACATACATTCCCGATGTATATCTTACTCGGGATTTAGAAATTGAACAACCTTTTACAACTTTACAATATCCCGAGGAGAGACGGGTCGCTGCTGCTGTTTGTGCTTTCACTAGTTTTGCATGTGTATGGTGGTCTGAACATTGTAGATTATATCCTATTCCAGCTACTTGGGCTGCTTTGAAAACTACTATGCATACTCGTTGGGTTCCACCATATTATCAACGTGAATTACTTCAAAAACTGCAGCGTTTGAGACAAGCGAAAAATTCTGTAGAAGAATATTATCAGGAATTACAAACTAGCATGATTAGATGTTGTATTGTTGAGGAGAATGAAGCTATCTTGCATGTTTTATGGGTGGATTAAATAGAGAGATTTAGACCATTCTAGAGTATAAGGAGTATACTAATATCACTCGTTTATTCCATCTTGCTTGTAAAGCTAAACGTGAAGTGCAGGATCGACAAGCATTGGCACGAACTAACTTTTCTGTAGGTCGACCTTCATCATGGACACCGCATGCATCTTCTACTTCCACTGCACCAGCACCTTCATCAGGTGCCACCTCCAGCCGTGATACAAGAAAGCAGGCACAACCACCACTATCTGCCAAGAGCGCACCTGTCGGGCCTGCGCAGAGCTCTTCTTCTTCAATGACATCAACAGGGCACACAAGTGATATTATTTGCCATCGTTGTAAGGGAAGAGGTCATTATGTGAGAGAATGCAAATCTCAGGGTGTGATGATTGCTACTAAGGATGGTGGGTATGAGTCCGCTAGTGACTATGATGAGACTTTGGCTCTTATTACACATGAAGAACATGGTGGAGATGATTCTGAACATGAGACACAATACATGGCTCCTGAAGATGCTGATAGGTATGAATGTTTAGTTGCTCAACGTGTTTTGAGTGTGCAGGTCACACAAGCTGAGCAAAATCAGATGCATAATTTGTTCCATACAAAGGGAGTTGTGAAGGAACGTTCTGTTTGCATCATCATCGATGGAGGGAGCTGCAACAACTTGGCTAGCATGGAGATGATGGAGAAGTTATCTCTCACCACAAGACCACATCCACACCCTTACTATATCCAATGGTTCAATAACAGCGGCAAGGTTAAGGTAACTCGTGTTGTTCGTGTGCATTTTAGTATCTCTACATATGTTGATTATGTTGATTGTGATGTGGTACCCATGCAAGCATGTTCCTTATTACTTGGTAGACCATGGCAATTTGATAAAAATTCTGTACACCATGGTAGAAACAATCAGTATACTCTTGTTCATGGGGATAAAAATATTACTTTGCTTCATATGTCTCCTGATTCCATTTTGAAAGATGATATTAATAGAGCTAATAAAGCAAAACAGGAGAAAAACACGAGTGAAAATCATATTGTGGCAAAATATTTTGAGCAACAAATGAAGCCTAATAATAAACCATCTAGTGTTGCTTCTGAAATTAAATTGAAAAGTGCATGTTTCTTTGCCACCAAATCTAATATTGATGAGCTAGATTTTAGCAAATCTGTTTGCTATGCTTTTGTGTGCAAAGAGGCATTAATTTCATTCGAGGACGTGCCTTCCTCTTTGCCTCCTGCTGTTACTAACATTTTGCAGGAGTTCGCTGATGTCTTTCCACAAGACGTGCCACCGGGATTACCGCCTATTTGAGGGATTGAGCATTAGATTGACTTAATTCCCGGTGCTTGACTGCCAAACTGTGAGCCATACCGTACCAATCTAGAGGAGATGAAGGAGATTATGCGTCAAGTACATGAGCTTCTCGAAAAAGGTTATATACGCGAATGCCTTAGTCCTTGTGCCGTTCCTATTATTCTAGTGCCGAAAAAGGATGGTACATCACCTATGTGTGTTGATTGTAGAGGCATTAATAATATTACTATTCGTTATCGTCATCCTATTCCTTGGATAGATGATATGCTTGATGAAGTGAGTGGCTCTACAATATTCTCCAAAGTTGATTTGCGTAGTGGATACCATCAAAGTCATATGAAATTGGGGGATGAATGGAAAACAACATTTAAAACTAAGTTTGGATTATATGAGTGGTTTGAAGGAAATATGCCCTAGAGGCAATAATAAAGTTATTATTTATTTCCTCATATGATGATAAATGTTTATTATTCATGCTAGAATTGTATTACCCGGAAACATAATACATGTGTGAATACATAGACAAACATAGTGTCACTAGTATGCCTCTGCTTGACTAGCTCGTAAATAAAAGATGGTTAAGTTTCCTAACCATAGACATGAGTTGTCATTTGATTAACAGGATCACATCATTAGGAGAATGATGTGATTGACTTGACCCATTCCGTTAGCTTAGCACTTGATCGTTTAGTATGTTGCTATTGCTTTCTTCATGACTTATACATGTTCCTATGACTATGAGATTATGTAACTCCCGCTTACCAGAGGAACACTTTGTGTGCTACAAAATGTCACAACGTAATTGTGTGATTATAAAGGTGCTCTACAGGTGTCTCCGAAGGTACTTGTTGAGTTGACGTATTTCGAGATTAGGATTTGTCACTCCGATTGTCGGAGAGGTATCTCTGGGCCCTCTCGGTAATGCACATCACTATAAGCCTTGCAAGCAATGTAGCTAATGAGTTAGTTATGATATGATGCATTACGTAACAAGTAAAGAGACTTGCCGGTAACGAGATTGAACTAGGTATTGAGATACCGACGATCGAATCTCGGGCAAGTAACATACTGATGACAAAGGGAACAACGTATGTTGTTATGCGGTTTAACCGATAAAGATATTCGTAGAATATGTAGGAGCCAATATGAGCATCCAGGTTCCGCTATTGATTATTGACCGGAAACGTGTCTCGGTCATGTCTACATAGTTCTCGAACCCGTCGGGTCTGCACGCTTAAAGTTTTGATGATAGTTATATTATGATTTTATGAGTTTTGATGTACCAAAGGTTGTTCAGAGTCCCGGATGTAATCACGGACATGATGAGGAGTCTCGAAATGGTATAGACATGAAGATTGATATATTGGAAGCCTATGTTTGGATATCGGAAGTGTTCCGGGTGAAATCGGGATTTTACCGGAGTACCGAGGGGTTACCGGAACCCCCCGGGGGCTTAACGGGCCATAGTGGGCCTTAGTGGAGAAGAGGAGAGGCGGCCAGGGCTGGGCCGCGCGCCCCTCCCCCCTTGTCCGAATAGGACAGGGAGAGGGGGGCGGCGCCCCCCTTTCCTTCCTCTCTCTCCCTCCTCTTCCCCCCCCCCTTCTCCAAGTCCAACAAGGAAAGGAGGGAGTCCTACTCCCGGTGGGAGTAGGACTCCCCATGGCGCGCCTCCTCCCTGGCCGGCTGCCCCCTCCCCCCTTGCTTCTTTATATTCGGGGGCAGGGGGCACCTCTAGAGACACAACAATCGATTATTGATCTCTTAGTCGTGTGTAGTGCCCCCTTCCACCATAGTCCTCCTCGATAATATCGTAGCGGTGCTTAGGCGAAGCCCTGCGACGGTAGAACATCATAATCGTCACCACACCGTCGTGCTGAGGAACTCTCCCTCGACACTCGGTTGGATCCGAGTTCGAGGGACGTCATCAAGCTGAACGTGTGCAAGAACTCGGAGGTGCCGTGCTTTGGATGCTTGATCGGTTGGGCCGTGAAGACGTACGACTACATCAACCGCGTTGTGATAACACTTCCGCTTATAGTCTACGAGGGTACGTAGACAACACTCTCCCCTCTCGTTGCTATGCATCACCATGATCTTGCGTGTGCGTAGATTTTTTTTGAAATTACTACGTTCCCCAACAGTGGTATCCGAGCCTAGGTTTTATGCGTTGATGTTATATGCACGAGTAGAACACAAGTGAGTTGTGGGCGATACAAGTCATACTGCTTACCAGCATGTCATACTTTGGTTCGGCGGTACTGTTGGATGAAGCGGCCCAGACCGACATTACCCGTACGCTTACGCGAGACTGGTTCTACCGACGTGCTTTGCACACAGGTGGCTGGCGGGTGTCAGTTTCTCCAACTTTAGTTGAACCGAGTGTGGCTACGCCCGGTCCTTGAGAAGGTTAAAACAGCACTAACTTGATGAACTATCGTTGTGGTTTTGATGGTAGGTAAAAACGGTTCTTGCTCAGCCCGTAGCAGCCACGTAAAACATGAAACAACAAAGTAGAGGACGTCTAACTTGTTTTTGCAGGGCATGTTGTGATGTGATATGGTCAAGATGTGATGCTATATTTTATTGTATGAGATGATCATGTTTTGTAACCGAGTTATCGGCAACTGGCAGGAGCCATATGGTTGTCGCTTTATTGTATGCAATGCAATCGCCCTGTAATTGCTTTACTTTATGTCACATCCTAGCTAGTCAGGCATTAGAGTGTTGCATCATGTTTACTCTTTCATCAGAAACTTGAAATGGGGATCTGTGAAACCCTCAGAATCATTTTGAAAATGACCCAAATAAAAATTTCTCCAAAAGGGTCCAAGAAAATGCTCATGTTGCTCTCTGAAAATATTGGACAGAGATAAAAATCAAACCAATATTTTTAGTGGCTCATGGACATTTATTTTGGGCATTTGGAATTAATGCATAAGTATTTGCATTGGAATTATATTAATTATATATATTAATATATGCCCAAATATTATGCCATTTATAAAAGAGCTTTGGAATAATATATATGGCTCCTGCAAAAATTGGCATAAGTTAAATAAATGATTTAATATATTATTTAAATCAAAACAAATGTCAGAAATTAAAAAACAGAAAATATATAACAGGAGGAGCTTACCTGGGCTCCTCCACTGTGCGGCCCAGCCAGCTGGCTGGCCCAGCCAGCAGCCGGCCCAGCCCACCTCCCTCCTCTGTCGTCTTCGTCCCGACAGAGGGAGGGGAGTGTGGCCGGCGCGCGCGCGCGCCACCGCGCCACGCCACCTGCTCGCCTGCTTGCCTGCCCTCCCCTCCTCGCTCGATGCCCTGGACGACGCCACGCCTCTCCCCCTGCTCTCTCTCACTCTTCCCCGGCTCTCCTCTCCTCTCCCTCGCTCTCTCTCTCACACGGCCGAACACCATCGTCGCCGCCGTTCGCCACAGCAGCCGTCTCCGGCCACCCCTCGCTCCCCCGACTAGCTCAGAAGCTCCGCCTCGACTCCCTCTTCCTCCCCACCGCTCCACAGCTCCCCGGAAGCCCTGCATCGCCGCCACGTCGCCGTTCCCCTCTTCGGGCTCCGACCATCGTCGCCGTCGAATTCGTCGTCTCCAGCGCGTCCCCGAGCCCGCTTCGACGCCCACTGCAACCGCGGTGAGCTACGCCACCGTTTCCCCCTCTTCTCCCCCTCGTTCCCCCACCGTAGCCTCCTCCCCACCACGGCCGAACCTCCGCCGTCGCCGAGCTCGCCGTCGACGCAGCTCCGGTGACCATTTGGTCACCCCGGCGAGTCCAACGAGTTCGCAAGACCCCGTAGAGCATCCCTAGCGCCTCGCTTCGCTCGACTTCGAGCTCCAACCCCGTTTCCGTGCACGACCGAACCCCGGCGGCCGCAGCCGAGCTCGCCGCCGTCGACTCCGGCCACCCCGACCCCAACGGACTCCGCCAAGAGCTGCGGGTTGTCCTCAGCTCCACTCCGGTGGTCTCCGCGACCCATTTGGTGGCCGAAATGGCCAAAACCACTTCCGCCGCCGCGTCGGGCTCGCCGGCGACTAAACGCCGGCAGCCGACTTTGACCTTGACCACGGGTGGGCCCTGGTTGACTCCCCTGAGTCAATGACAGGTGGGGCCCAGCCCTGTTAATTAAACAGGATTAGTTTTAATTAAATTTTAATTAAAATAATCACCCTGACATGCGGGACCCACTGTCAGGTTTGACCCAGACCTGTTCAGTTGACCACTGACGTCACACTGACGTCAGGCTGACGCAGTAATTGATTTTCTGGATTTAAATTAAATCAGGAAATTCCAGAATATTATTTAAACTTCAAAAATTCATAACTTTTATTCTGTAACTCCAAATTGGACAAATTATATATGAAAAATGATCAGAAAAATCCAATCTATCCATCTGTACTATTTTCATGCATGATCAAACAAGTTAAATTGATGTTTTAAGCAGAACAAGAAAAGGCACTTTAAAAGGCCATATTTGAATTTGGAATTTGAATCTTTGATTCAAATTTGTTCAAACCCTTCTGGCTTTAGTTGCATTAGCCCAACACACTCATATTGCCATGTTTCATGCATGCATCATATTGTTGCACATTGTTTGGTGATGCTTGTGTATCGATGTCCTTTGCGACAGGTTCTGTCCCCGAGGAGTACCGTGATTACCCTAACGAAGAACCGTATCCGTGCATCGAACCATCAGGCAAGCAACCAACCATTTGATCATATCGATACAATCCCATGTTCTCGCTCCTGCTCTCTTTTACTGCATTAAGACAACGCGTTTCAAACTGCTGTGTGCCACGGTAGTTGAACCCATTTCCTCTGCATGACCTGTCATTGCCACAGTAACTAGATGAAACCCACTAGCATGTGTAGGAGTTGATTGAGCCCTATGTATGTGTTGTTCCTACCTTGCTATGCCTGCTATGCTTAGAGTCGTGTCAGGTCTGGTTCATCTGGGTGATGGGCTAGAGTGAAATGATTATGTCGGTAATGAGAGTGGTGTGGTGAACACGATTTGGTAAAGGTATCGATGAGAGGCCATGTAGGAGTACATGGTGGGTTGTTTCATTGAAGCCGACCTTAAGCACTGAGATCTGTATGTGTGATTTAAGAATCAGCTACTACCATACATTGGGCCCTGAAATATGACCCCGCTCGACTTCTTATTCACCCTAGCTCTCTGTCCAGGAGTTGCAAGTAGTTTCTGGTGTTTGTAGCCTACTGGAGGCCGTGGACAGCGCTGACCGTAGGGGTGGGCTGTGATGCGGTAGGTACGTGGCCGGGTGTACCGAATACCCGTTAGGTATCTCGGGAACCCTGTTCACATCGTTCGGGGCCGTATGGGAAACCTCGGCCGGACTCCCTGCGGATGGAACCTGAATAGGCGATAAACCTGGACTAGAGGCTTAAGTGTTTAGGTAGGTCGTGGTCTACACCCACGTCGGCTTTCGCTTGAAGTCTGCCGAGCACATGTCGTGTGCAGACGCTAAGTGGTGGAAACATGTATGAAGAAGTACACCCCTGCAGGGTTATCATGATCTATTCGAATAGCCGCGTCCGCGGTAAAGGACTACTTGGTTGCCTATACAGTTCATAGACAAGTAAATGGAAACTACTAAAAGCCTCAAGATAAGTGTGAGTGCCGAGGATGGCTCTTCCGTAGGAAGACGGAGGTGGATCCTCGGTAGTGTATTGAAGTGGTGAATAGTGGACTCGTGTGCGCAAAACCATTTCAAGTTGGAGTATCGTAGGATAGTCTAGCCAAGAGTCAAAGCTGGCTTGCTGCAATAACTCCACCAACCCTTCTTGATAATATGCATGTATGTAGGATCTGATGTAAGTCTTGCTGAGTACCTTTGTACTCATGTTGCTATAATCTACATTTTTACAGAAGACGCTGCAACCCCTTCTGATGGGTTCTATGTAGACGTTGACATCAACGAGTAGGCTAAAGACCCAGGTGGTGACCCTGAGCTTGTGGAGGACCACGTAGTATAGTTAGGCTTTCCAAGCCTCTTTTATTTTACTAGTTGTCTGTACTCAGACAAGTTACTTCCGCTGCTGGTTTGTATGACTGTATGACTTGTATGTTGGGTCGTGAGACCCGTACCTTTGTGTATGTTATGTATGGCTCCCTGAGCCCTAAATAAAGTACTTGTGTCATAGAGTCATGTTGTGATGCTTCGTTGTATTTGCACATATCGAGCATATTGGGTGTATGATTGAAATGCTTGGTATGTGTGGGATCTGACTATCTAGTTGTTTATCTTTAGTAGCCTCTCTTACCGGGAAATGTCTCCTAGTGTTACCGCTGAGCCATGGTAGCTTGCTACTGCTCTGGAACACTTAGGCTGGCCGGCATGTGTCCTTCTTCGTTCCTGTGTCTGTCCCTTCGGGGAAATGTCACGCTTTGAGTACCGGAGTCCTGTTAGCCCGCTACAGCCCGGTTTACCGGAGTCCTGCTAGCCCAGTGCTACAGCCCGGACCCACTTGCTGATGACCGACACGTTCGAAGCTGGGTCATGGATGCCTGTCCCTGTAAGTCTGTGCCACTTTGGGTTTACGACTAGTCATGTCAGCCCGGGCTCCTTATCATATGGATGCTAGCGACACTATCATATACGTGAGCCAAAAGGCGCAAACGGTCCCGGGCAAAGGTAAGACGACACCCGTGGGGATACCGTGCGTGAGGCCGCAAAGTGATATGAGGTGTTACCGGCTAGATCGATGTGACATCGAGTCGGGGTCCTGACAGCGTTGGCATCAGAGCCGGACTGCCTGTAGGTTCTCCAAGCCAAACTGGTCGATGTTGAGTCTAGAAATTCTTTAGTTATATGTAGGGGAATTGTTTGTGGGTTGGAACGTAAGGCTCTTTTTACTCCTTGTACCTTATGACTTTCTGATCTGAGTCAGTCCATTCTTCCACCGGGGGTTAAGGAATTAGGACCTGTTCTCTCTATCAGGATCACGTGTTACTAATCAGTAGTACCTTATAAGTTTGATGGTTACAAGCCTAGTTCAGTTCTACTACCACATTATGTTGCTAGATTGGATTCAGAACTTTGATATGATGATGTTGAGTGTGTACGAAATCCTTTGTCAAATGTCTCAAAATCCTTCTTGAGCATTTACAGCTGTTATGCTGCCGAAATTTTGCTAGAAATTCTAATGCCTTTGCATTATGATTATGCTTTCAGATGGCCACTCGCGACCTCAATCAAGTGGTTCGCCTGACTCGATGCCTAGATGTACCCGGCCATACTGCCAAGTTGGTCAGGGTAATGACTGAGGCTGGATACCGCTGGTATCCTGAGTACACGGTCGAAGAGCAATTCCGGGACTTTAATCAAAGCCAGTATCTCTGCACTGTCAGGATATTTCCATCTTATCCTGGATCCACCGAGCCTCTTCACTGCTCCTATGGACTCGGGGTTACTATTGAGATGGCTGTGCAGGACGCCGCCTACTCTATGATGACCATTATGCGAGTCAGATCTGGTCTATTTCGGGACTCTGATTTCCGGTATATGCCAGGATCACTTCCGGGAGCACAAGGGTATCTCCAGGCTATCTATGCAGACTCCACTCAGGAGGATTCACGGACTCGCACCACTGCTGAGATGCTCGAGGATAAGGACCGTGAAAATCGGGCCTTAAGGTTAGAGCTCTTCAACACCCGTGCTGACCACTGGGCCACGTTGACTCGGTTCGCACCGGCGGTGCAAGCTGGATTCTCAGATATGCGCGATCTCTATCCTGTGAGATCTGCTCTGCCAGACGTGATGGTTTGGCGTGATGTAGGAGGCATCACCCCACCTCGCGGTCCCCGCAGGCCACCGTTTGTTGGTCCAAGGCCTCATCCTAGCCCCTATGGTCCACAAGCTCCGCGAGATCGTCTGTTTCCGGATGAACATGTTGAGCTTCCAGGCTATGGAGGTGACTTTTACGAGGACTACTACGGATCGGTCTGAGTTAGTGGTAGTATCCCTAGTTCGCACTAGCTGTGTCGTCTATCGTCCCGCGTGACTCGTGGGATATGACCTAGTTGTACTCCTTCCGGAGGTGTAGAAAAATAATGTATAGGAGCTTGGGATGCCTTCGATGAGATGTAATCCTCTTTCACCGTAATAGTACTTTGTTTGGTCTTGTACTAAACCCTGTATGGTGTGTATGACGATGGAATAAAGAAGCAGTTTCTGTATCTACCATGTCATACGGATGATCATCTTGCATTCCGAGTTATTCCTTACATTATGTATCCTATGTCGGAATTTTACCATCCTGACTAAATCATTGTCTTGTTTACCTAGGATGGTCAACACGCGCGCTAACCCTGCTTCCCAAGAGCAGGCCGAAGGCAGTGAAGCCAGGAATGAAAATCTGCCTCATCCTCCTTCGCTAGCCGAGGTTATGATGGAAGCTGAGAGAAACAAGCGGGAGACAAACCGTTTGTTGGAGCGTATTGAACAGAATACAGCACACCATCAGAGGGCTAACGTGGTGTCACTCAGTGATTTTATCAAATTGCATCCACCCACGTTCCACCACTCCGCCGAGCCTCTCGACGCTGATGACTGGCTTCGCAGTATCTCTCACAAACTGCGTTCTGCGCTGGTAGCGGAGGCTGACAAGGTCACCTTTGCTGCATATCATCTTGAAGGCCCCGCCAGTCTATGGTGGGAGAATTATGGAGCTATGCGCCCAGCGGGCCATGTCACTACTTGGGCTGAGTTCAGCGAGGCTTTCCGTGAACATCACATTCCGGAGGGTCTCATGGACCGTAAACGTGAAGAATTTTGCAGTTTCACCCAAGGCCGACTTTCTGTGGATGCCTATAGCAGGGAGTTTGGTAATCTCGCCCGATATGCGACTGAGGAAGTGTCTACTGACGCCAAGAAGCAAGCAAGGTTCCGTAAGGGCCTTAGTCCTGAGCTTCGCCGCGACCTCCGTCTGCATGAGTGCACATCTTTTTCGAAACTTGTCAACAAAGCCATCAGTGCTGAAACTGGTCAGACTGACTATGACGCAACACGCAAGCATGGCCGTGACATGGGTTCCTCATCCGGTGCTGGTCCTCAGAAGCGCCACGTGTGGGTACCCAACACCGCCCTGCCACCCAGATTCACACCGAGGCCATCTTTCCAGGCGCCTCGCCCTGTTCAACAGTCTGCTCCAGCCAAGCCCTATGGGGGTCCAACCAATAATGCTCCTCCACGTACCAGTTCCGTGACTTGTTTCAAGTGTGGGGAATCTGGTCACTATATGCGTGAGTGTCCCCAGACCAACCCCAATCAATCTGCTAAAGCTGTTGGCCGTGGCAAGCCGACAGGGAAAGTGTTTCATGCTAAACCGGTCACCGCTTCACGTGGCCATGTCAACTGTATCTCTGCCGAAGAAGCTCAAGAGGATCCCAACGTCGTTCTCGGTACGCTTCTTGTTAATTGCCACCCGGCATCTGTTCTTTTCGATACAGGAGCCTCTCATTCTTTTATATCTGAAAATTATGCTCGTTTGCATAACGTTGCATTCTGTGACTTGCCATCCACTATGGAAATTTCTACTCCCGGGTCTAGATGGCAGACCTCTAGGGTAAGTTATGGAAATGAGATCCAAGTCGACAGACTTGTTTTCCTTGCGTCTTTGATAGCCCTTAAATCTTCAGATATTAATATCATCCTGGGTATGGACTGGATGTCAGCTCATCATGCCCAAATTGATTGCTTCTCTAGGACTGTTCAACTCACCCATCCTTCGGGGAAGATAGTCAATGTCTTGACCCGAATAGCCAAGCGACAATTATATTCTCTTAACGCCAGCCCTTTGCCAGACCTTGAGGACGTTCCGGTAGTCCGTGACTTCCCGGATGTCTTTCCAGAGGAATTGCCAGGTGTTCCACCTGACAGGGATGTTGAGTTCGTAATAGACCTCATTCCAGGAACCGTTCCGATTGCTAGAAGACCTTATAAGATGGCACCACTAGAACTAGCCGAGCTTAAGAAACAACTCGATGAATCCTTGAAAAAGGGTTTCATCCGCCCTAGTTCATCTCCGTGGGCTTGCCCCGTCCTATTCGTCAAGAAGAAGGATGGTACGGACCGGATGGTTGTAGATTACCGACCTGTCAACTTGGTCACAATCAAGAACAAATATCCGCTTCCCAGGATCAACGACCTGTATGATCAGCTCGCTGGATCCTCAGTCTTCTCCAAGATGGATTTGAGGTTGGGATACCATCAAATCAAAATCAGAAACGGGGACATTCCTAAAACGGCCTTTGTTACTCGTTATGGCCAATACGAGTACACCGTCATGTCCTTCGGTTTAACCAACGCTCCAGCCACCTTTTCTCGGTTAATGAACTCAATCTTCATGGAGTATTTGGATAAATTCGTCGTAGTTTATCTCGATGATATACTCATCTACTCCAAGAACGAGGAAGAACATGCCGAACATCTAAGGCTAGTGTTGAAGAAACTTCGAGAGCATCGCCTTTATGCCAAATTTTCGAAATGTGAATTCTGGTTGTCAGAAGTGACCTATCTGGGTCATGTAATATCTGGTAAAGGTATTGCTGTTAACCCTGAGCGAGTTCAAGCCGTCCTTAATTGGACTCCACCTGAATCGGTCAAGCAAGTTCGGAGTTTTCTAGGCTTAGCGAGCTATTGCCGTCGCTTTGTCGAGAACTTCTCCAAAATTGCTAAACCTCTAACCGAACTCCTCAAGAAAGATAAGAAGTTCGAATGGACTCCACAATGTGAGCACAGCTTTCAGGAACTGAAAAGACGCCTGACCTCTGCTCCCGTACTGGTACCGCCAGACTTCTCCAAGGACTTTGTTATCTACTGCGACGCCTCGCGACAAGGACTAGGTTGCATTCTTATGCAAGATCGACACGTAATTGCTTACGCTTCACGGCAATTGCACCCACATGAGGAGAATTATCCTACTCATGATCTAGAGCTTGCAGCCGTAGTCTATGCACTTAAGACCTGGCGACATTACCTCCTCGGTAATCGTTGCGAAATATTCACTGATCACCAAAGTCTGAAGTACATTTTCACCCAACCGGATTTGAATCTCAGGCAGAGACGTTGGGTTGAATTGATCACAGACTTCGACTTAGGAATAACCTATACCCCAGGGAAAGCCAACGTCATGGCTGATGCGCTAAGTCGTAAATCTTATTGTAACAACCTGATGTTACAACAAAGTCAACCGCTTCTCCATGAGGAATTTCGGAAGCTTAACCTTCACATTGTACCTCAAGGTTTTCTTGCCACCTTGGTAGCAAAACCTACTCTTACGGATCAAATCATCGCTGCCCAAAAGCGAGATAAGGGAATATCTAAAATCAAAGAGAACATTGCTAGCGGAGGTGCTAGTTGTTTCTCCACAAATGATCATGGTGTTGTGTACTTTGAGAACCGTCTAGTGGTTCCCAAGAACCAGCATCTACGGCAGTTGATCCTTAAGGAGGCTCATGAATCTCCTCTCACCATTCATCCCGGTAGTACTAAAATGTATCAGGACCTACGCCAGAGGTTCTGGTGGACTAGGATGAAGAGAGAAATTGCTCAGTATATTGCTAATTGCGACGTCTGTCGTCGTGTAAAAGCAGAGCATCAACGGCCTGCTGGCACCCTTCAACCCTTAGCTATTCCTGAATGGAAATGGGATAAAATTGGTATGGATTTCATTACCGGTTTTCCCAGGACCAAGAGAGGGAATAATGCTATTTTCGTCGTGGTCGATCGTCTTTCCAAAGTAGCCCATTTCCTACCTGTTCGTGAGAGTATAACCGCTAGTCAACTGGCAGATTTGTACATCTCCCGAATAGTGTCTCTCCATGGTGTTCCTTTGGAAATTAACTCGGATCGAGGAAGTCTTTTCACCTCTCGATTTTGGGAAAGTTTCCAAAATGCTATGGGAACTCGTCTCTCCTTTAGCACCGCTTTCCACCCTCAGTCGAGTGGTCAAGTGGAACGCGTCAACCAAATTCTAGAAGACATGCTTCGAGCCTCTGTTATCTCGTTCGGAATGGACTGGGAGAAGTGCCTTCCATTTGCCGAATTCGCTTACAACAACAGCTATCAATCTAGCTTGGGTAAAGCCCCTTTTGAAGTTCTCTATGGACGACGATGTCGAACACCCCTTAACTGGTCAGAGACCGGGGAAAGACAATTCTTTGGCCCGGATATGATTCAGGAAGCAGAAGAACAAGTTCGTATCGTTCGTGAAAAGTTGAAAACAGCCCAATCCCGTCAAAAGAGTCAATATGACCGAAAGCATAAGGCTATGACTTTCGAGGTTGACGAGAAGGCTTATCTTCGGGTCACCCCTCTGAAGGGAACCCATCGTTTCGGTATCAAAGGCAAATTGGCTCCTCGTTACATTGGACCTTTTCGCATTCTCGCCAAACGAGGAGAAGTTGCCTACCAGTTGGAACTACCTCCGCACCTCTCCAGAGTTCACGATGTCTTCCACGTTTCTCAACTCAGGCGTTGCTTCTCGGATCCTATCCGTGAAGTGGACCACGAAACGCTTGATCTCCAAGATAATCTTACATATCGAGAGTACCCCATTCGTATCCTCGATCAAGCCGAACGTACCACGCGACGTCATAACATCAAGTTTCTCAAAGTTCAATGGTCGCACCATTCTGAGGATGAAGCAACTTGGGAAAGGGAGGATCGTCTTCGACTCGAGTATCCCGCCTTCTTCCCGGAGGAACCCAAATCTCGGGACGAGATTCTTTTGAGTGGGGGTGAGTTGTCACATCCTAGCTAGTCAGGCATTAGAGTGTTGCATCATGTTTACTCTTTCATCAGAAACTTGAAATGGGGATCTGTGAAACCCTCAGAATCATTTTGAAAATGACCCAAATAAAAATTTCTCCAAAAGGGTCCAAGAAAATGCTCATGTTGCTCTCTGAAAATATTGGACAGAGATAAAAATCAAACCAATATTTTTAGTGGCTCATGGACATTTATTTTGGGCATTTGGAATTAATGCATAAGTATTTGCATTGGAATTATATTAATTATATATATTAATATATGCCCAAATATTATGCCATTTATAAAAGAGCTTTGGAATAATATATATGGCTCCTGCAAAAATTGGCATAAGTTAAATAAATGATTTAATATATTATTTAAATCAAAACAAATGTCAGAAATTAAAAAACAGAAAATATATAACAGGAGGAGCTTACCTGGGCTCCTCCACTGTGCGGCCCAGCCAGCTGGCTGGCCCAGCCAGCAGCCGGCCCAGCCCACCTCCCTCCTCTGTCGTCTTCGTCCCGACAGAGGGAGGGGAGTGTGGCCGGCGCGCGCGCGCGCCACCGCGCCACGCCACCTACTCGCCTGCTTGCCTGCCCTCCCCTCCTCGCTCGATGCCCTGGACGACGCCACGCCTCTCCCCCTGCTCTCTCTCACTCTTCCCCGGCTCTCCTCTCCTCTCCCTCGCTCTCTCTCTCACACGGCCGAACACCATCGTCGCCGCCGTTCGCCACAGCAGCCGTCTCCGGCCACCCCTCGCTCCCCCGACTAGCTCAGAAGCTCCGCCTCGACTCCCTCTTCCTCCCCACCGCTCCACAGCTCCCCGGAAGCCCTGCATCGCCGCCACGTCGCCGTTCCCCTCTTCGGGCTCCGACCATCGTCGCCGTCGAATTCGTCGTCTCCAGCGCGTCCCCGAGCCCGCTTCGACGCCCACTGCAACCGCGGTGAGCTACGCCACCGTTTCCCCCTCTTCTCCCCCTCGTTCCCCCACCGTAGCCTCCTCCCCACCACGGCCGAACCTCCGCCGTCGCCGAGCTCGCCGTCGACGCAGCTCCGGTGACCATTTGGTCACCCCGGCGAGTCCAACGAGTTCGCAAGACCCCGTAGAGCATCCCTAGCGCCTCGCTTCGCTCGACTTCGAGCTCCAACCCCGTTTCCGTGCACGACCGAACCCCGGCGGCCGCAGCCGAGCTCGCCGCCGTCGACTCCGGCCACCCCGACCCCAACGGACTCCGCCAAGAGCTGCGGGTTGTCCTCAGCTCCACTCCGGTGGTCTCCGCGACCCATTTGGTGGCCGAAATGGCCAAAACCACTTCCGCCGCCGCGTCGGGCTCGCCGGCGACTAAACGCCGGCAGCCGACTTTGACCTTGACCACGGGTGGGCCCTGGTTGACTCCCCTGAGTCAATGACAGGTGGGGCCCAGCCCTGTTAATTAAACAGGATTAGTTTTAATTAAATTTTAATTAAAATAATCACCCTGACATGCGGGACCCACTGTCAGGTTTGACCCAGACCTGTTCAGTTGACCACTGACGTCACACTGACGTCAGGCTGACGCAGTAATTGATTTTCTGGATTTAAATTAAATCAGGAAATTCCAGAATATTATTTAAACTTCAAAAATTCATAACTTTTATTCTGTAACTCCAAATTGGACAAATTATATATGAAAAATGATCAGAAAAATCCAATCTATCCATCTGTACTATTTTCATGCATGATCAAACAAGTTAAATTGATGTTTTAAGCAGAACAAGAAAAGGCACTTTAAAAGGCCATATTTGAATTTGGAATTTGAATCTTTGATTCAAATTTGTTCAAACCCTTCTGGCTTTAGTTGCATTAGCCCAACACACTCATATTGCCATGTTTCATGCATGCATCATATTGTTGCACATTGTTTGGTGATGCTTGTGTATCGATGTCCTTTGCGACAGGTTCTGTCCCCGAGGAGTACCGTGATTACCCTAACGAAGAACCGTATCCGTGCATCGAACCATCAGGCAAGCAACCAACCATTTGATCATATCGATACAATCCCATGTTCTCGCTCCTGCTCTCTTTTACTGCATTAAGACAACGCGTTTCAAACTGCTGTGTGCCACGGTAGTTGAACCCATTTCCTCTGCATGACCTGTCATTGCCACAGTAACTAGATGAAACCCACTAGCATGTGTAGGAGTTGATTGAGCCCTATGTATGTGTTGTTCCTACCTTGCTATGCCTGCTATGCTTAGAGTCGTGTCAGGTCTGGTTCATCTGGGTGATGGGCTAGAGTGAAATGATTATGTCGGTAATGAGAGTGGTGTGGTGAACACGATTTGGTAAAGGTATCGATGAGAGGCCATGTAGGAGTACATGGTGGGTTGTTTCATTGAAGCCGACCTTAAGCACTGAGATCTGTATGTGTGATTTAAGAATCAGCTACTACCATACATTGGGCCCTGAAATATGACCCCGCTCGACTTCTTATTCACCCTAGCTCTCTGTCCAGGAGTTGCAAGTAGTTTCTGGTGTTTGTAGCCTACTGGAGGCCGTGGACAGCGCTGACCGTAGGGGTGGGCTGTGATGCGGTAGGTACGTGGCCGGGTGTACCGAATACCCGTTAGGTATCTCGGGAACCCTGTTCACATCGTTCGGGGCCGTATGGGAAACCTCGGCCGGACTCCCTGCGGATGGAACCTGAATAGGCGATAAACCTGGACTAGAGGCTTAAGTGTTTAGGTAGGTCGTGGTCTACACCCACGTCGGCTTTCGCTTGAAGTCTGCCGAGCACATGTCGTGTGCAGACGCTAAGTGGTGGAAACATGTATGAAGAAGTACACCCCTGCAGGGTTATCATGATCTATTCGAATAGCCGCGTCCGCGGTAAAGGACTACTTGGTTGCCTATACAGTTCATAGACAAGTAAATGGAAACTACTAAAAGCCTCAAGATAAGTGTGAGTGCCGAGGATGGCTCTTCCGTAGGAAGACGGAGGTGGATCCTCGGTAGTGTATTGAGGTGGTGAATAGTGGACTCGTGTGCGCAAAACCATTTCAAGTTGGAGTATCGTAGGATAGTCTAGCCAAGAGTCAAAGCTGGCTTGCTGCAATAACTCCACCAACCCTTCTTGATAATATGCATGTATGTAGGATCTGATGTAAGTCTTGCTGAGTACCTTTGTACTCATGTTGCTATAATCTACATTTTTACAGAAGACGCTGCAACCCCTTCTGATGGGTTCTATGTAGACGTTGACATCAACGAGTAGGCTTAAGACCCAGGTGGTGACCCTGAGCTTGTGGAGGACCACGTAGTATAGTTAGGCTTTCCAAGCCTCTTTTATTTTACTAGTTGTCTGTACTCAGACAAGTTACTTCCGCTGCTGGTTTGTATGACTGTATGACTTGTATGTTGGGTCGTGAGACCCGTACCTTTGTGTATGATATGTATGGCTCCCTGAGCCCTAAATAAAGTACTTGTGTCATAGAGTCATGTTGTGATGCTTCGTTGTATTTGCACATATCGAGCATATTGTGTGTATGATTGAAATGCTTGGTATGTGTGGGATCTGACTATCTAGTTGTTTATCTTTAGTAGCCTCTCTTACCGGGAAATGTCTCCTAGTGTTACCGCTGAGCCATGGTAGCTTGCTACTGCTCTGGAACACTTAGGCTGGCCGGCATGTGTCCTTCTTCGTTCCTGTGTCTGTCCCTTCGGGGAAATGTCACGCTTTGAGTACCGGAGTCCTGTTAGCCCGCTACAGCCTGGTTTACCGGAGTCCTACTAGCCCAGTGCTACAGCCCGGACCCACTTGCTGATGACCGACACGTTCGAAGCTGGGTCATGGATGCCTGTCCCTGTAAGTCTGTGCCACTTTGGGTTTACGACTAGTCATGTCAGCCCGGGCTCCTTATCATATGGATGCTAGCGACACTATCATATACGTGAGCCAAAAGGCGCAAACGGTCCCGGGCAAAGGTAAGACGACACCCGTGGGGATACCGTGCGTGAGGCCGCAAAGTGATATGAGGTGTTACCGGCTAGATCGATGTGACATCGAGTCGGGGTCCTGACACTTTATCACTAAGCGGTAGCAATAGTCGTAGAAGCAATAGTTGGCGAGACGACAACGATGCTACGATGGAGATCAAGGTGTCGCGCCGGTGACGATGGTGATCATGATGGTGCTTCGGAGATGGAGATCACAAGCACAAGATGATGATGGCCATATCATATCACTTATATTGATTGCATGTGATGTTTATCTTTTATGCATCTTATCTTTCTTTGATTGATGGTAGCATTATAAGATGATCTCTCACTAAATTTCAAGATAAAAGTGTTCTCCCTGAGTATGCACCGTTGCCAAAGTTCGTTGTGCCCAGACACCACGTGATGATCGGGTGTGATAAGCTCTACGTCCATCTACAACGGGTGCAAGCCAGTTTTGCACACACAGAATACTCAGGTTAAACTTGACGAGCCTAGCATATGTAGATATGGCCTCGGAACACTGAGACCGAAAGGTCGAGCGTGAATCATATAGTAGATATGATCAACATAGTGATGTTCACCATTGAAAACTACTACATTTCACGTGATGGTCGGTTATGGTTTAGTTGATTTGGATCACGTGATCACTTAGATGATTAGAGGGATGTCTATCTAAGTGGGAGTTCTTAAGTAATATGATTAATTGAACTTAAATTTATCATGAACTTAGTACCTGATAGTATTTTGCTTGTCTATGTTTGTTGTAGATAGATGGCTCGTGTTGTTGTTCCGTTGAATTTTAATGCATTCCTTGAGAAAGCAAAGTTGAAAGATGATGGTAGCAATTACACGGACTGGGTCCGTAACTTGAGGATTATCCTCATTGCTGCATGGAAGAATTACGTCCTGGAAGCACCGCTAGGTGCCAAATCTGCTGCAGGAGCAACACCAGATGTTATGAATGTCTGGCAGAGCAAAGCTGATGACTACTCGATAGTTCAGTGTGCCATACTTTACGGCTTAGACCGGGACTTCAACGACGTTTTGAACGTCATGGAGCATATGAGATGTTCCAGGAGTTGAAGTTAATATTTCAAGCAAATGCCCGGATTGAGATATGAAGTCTCCAATAAGTTTTATAGCTGCAAGATGGAGGAGAATAGTTCTGTCAGTGAGCATATACTCAGAATGTCCGGGTATAATAATCACTTGATTCAACTGGGAGTTAATCTTCCGGATGATAACGTCATTGACAGAATTCTTCAATCAATGCCACCAAGCTACAAGAGCTTCGTGATGAACTATAATATGAAGGGATGGATAAGACAATTCTCGAGCTCTTCGCAATGCTAAAGGTTGCGGAGGTAGAAATCAAGAAGGAGCATCAAGTGTTGATGGTCAATAAGACCACCAGTTTCAAGAAGAAGGGCAAAGGGAAAAAGAAGGGGAACTTCAAGAAGAACAGCAAACAAGTTGCTTCTCAAGAGAAGAAACCCAAGTCTAGACCTAAGCCCGAGACTGAGTGCTTCTACTGCAAGCAGCCTGGTCACTGGAAGCGGAACTGCCCCAAGTATTTGGCGGATAAGAAGGATGGCAAGGTGAACAAAGGTATATGTGATATACATGTTATTGATGTGTACCTTACCAGAGCTCGCAGTAGCACCTGGGTATATGATACTGGTTCTGTTGCTAATATTTGCAACTCAAAACAGGGACTATGGATTAAGCGCACACTGGCTAAGGACGAGGTGACGATGCGCATGGGAAATGGTTCCAAAGTCGATGTGATCGCCGTCGGCACGCTACCTCTACATCTACCTTCGGGATTAGTTTTAGACCAAAATAATTGTTATTTGGTGCCAGCGTTGAGCATGAACATTATATCTGGATCTTGTTTGATGCGAGATGGTTATTCATTTAAATCTGAGAATAATGGTTGTTCTATTTATATGAGTAATATCTTTTATGGTCATGCACCCTTAAAGAGTGGTCTATTTTTGATGAATCTCGATAGTAGTGATACAATATTCATAATGTTGAAACCAAAAGATGTAGAGTTGATAATGATAGTGCAACTTATTTGTGGCACTGTCGTTTAGGTCATATTGGTGTAAAGCGCATGAAGAAACTCCATACTGATGGACTTTTGGAATCACTTGATTATGAATCACTTGATACTTGCGAACCCTGCCTCATGGGCAAGATGACTAAAACACCGTTCTCCGGAACTATGGAGCGAGCAACTGATTTGTTGGAAATCATACATACTGATGTATGTGGTCCAATGAATGTTGAGGCTCGCGGCGGATATCAATATTTTCTCATCTTCACAGATGATTTGAGCAGATATGGGTATATCTACTTGATGAAACATAAGTCTGAAACATTTGAAAAGTTCAAAGAATTTCAGAGTGAAGCTAAAAATCATCATAACAAGAAACTAAAGTTTCCACGATCTGATCGTGGAGGAGAATATTTGAGTTACGAGTTTGGTTTACATTTGAAGCAATGCGGAATAGTTTCGCAACTCACGCCACCCGGAACACCACAGCGTAATGGTGTGTCCGAACGTCATAATCGTACTTTACTAGATATGGTGCGATCTATGATGTCTCTTACTGATTTACCTCTATCGTTTTGGGGTTATGCTTTAGAGAAGGCCGCATTCACGTTAAATAGGGCACCATCAAAATCCGTTGAGACGACGCCTTATGAACTGTGGTTTGGCAAAAAACCAAAGTTGTCGTTTCTTAAAGTTTGGGGCTGCGATGCTTATGTGAAAAAGCTTCAACCTGATAAACTCGAACCCAAATCGAAGAAATGTGTCTTCATAGGATACCCAAAGGAAACTGTTGGGTACACCTTCTATCACAGATCCGAAGGCAAGACATTTGTTGCCAAGAATGGATCCTTTCTAGAGAAGGAGTTTCTCTCGAAAGAAGTGAGTGGGAGGAAAGTAGAACTTGATGAGATAACTGTACCTGCTCCTTTATTGGAAATTAGTTCATCACAGAAACCGGTTCCTGTGACGACTACACCAATAAGTGAGGAAGCTAATGATGTTGATCATGAAACTTCAGATCAAGTTACTACAGAACCTCGTAGGTCAACTAGAGTAAGATCCGCACCAGAGTAGTACGGTAATCCTATTCTGGAGGTCATGTTACTTGACCATGGCGAACCTACGAACTATGAGGAAGCGATGATGAGCCCAGATTCCACAAAATGGCTTGAGGCCATGAAATCTGAGATGGGATCCATGTATGAGAACAAAGTGTGGACTTTGGTTGACTTGCCCGATGATCGGCAAGCCATCGGGAGTAAATGGATCTTCAAGAAGAAGACTGACGCTGATGGTAATGTTACTATCTACAAAGCTTGACATGTTGCGAAAGGTTTTCGACAAGTTCAAGGGGTTGACTACGATGAGACTTTCTCACCCGTAGCGATGCTTAAGTCTGTCCGAATCATGTTAGCAATTGCCGCATTTTATGATTATGAAATTTGGCAAATGGATGTCAAAATTGCATTCCTAAATGGATTTCTGGAAGAAGAGTTGTATATGATGCAACCAGAAGGTTTTGTTGATCCAAAGGATGCTAACAAAGTGTGCAAGCTCCAGCGATCCATTTATGGACTGGTGCAAGCCTCTCGGAGTTGGAATAAACGCTTTGATAGTGTGATCAAAGCATATGGTTTTATACAGACTTTTGGAGAAGCCTGTATTTACAAGAAATGAGTGGGAGCTCTGTAGCATTTCTAATATTATATGTGGACGACATATTATTGATTGGAAATGATATAGAATTTTTGGATAGCATAAAAGGATACTTGAATAAAAGTTTTTCAATGAAAGACCTCGGTGTAGCTGCTTACATATTGGGCATCAAGATCTATAGAGATAGATGAAGACGCTTAATTGGACTTTCACAAAGTACATACCTTGATAAAGTTTTGAAAAAGTTCAAAATGGATCAAGCAAAGAAAGGGTTCTTGCCTGTAATACAAGGTGTGAAATTGAGTCAGACTCAATGCCCGACCACTGCAGAAGATAGAGAGAAAATGAAAGAAGTTCCCTATGCTTCAGCCATAGGCTCTATCATGTATGCAATGCTGTGTACCAGACCTAATGTGTGCCTTGCTATTAGTTTAGCAGGGAGGTACCAAAGTAATCCAGGAGTGGATCACTGGACAGCGGTCAAGAACATCCTGAAATACCTGAAAAGGACTAAGGATATGTTTCTCGTTTATGGAGGTGACAAAGAGCTAGTCGCAAATGTTTACGTCGATGCAAGCTTTGACACTGATCCAGACGATTCTAAATCGCAAACCGTATATGTGGTTATATTGAACGGTGGAGCTATCAGTTGGTGCAGTTCTAAACAACGCGTCGTAGCAGGATCTACATGTGAAGCGGAGTACATAGCTGCTTCGGAAGCAGCAAATGAAGGAGTCTGGATGAAGGAGTTCATATCCGATCTAGGTGTCGTACCTAGTGCATCGGGTCCAATGAAAATCTTTTGTGACAATACTGGTGCAATTGCCTTGGCAAAGGAATCTAGATTTCACAAGAGAACCAAGCACATCAAGAGACGCTTCATCTCCATCCGGGAAGTCCAGGTGGGAGACATAGAGATTTGCAAGATACATACGGATCTGAATGTTGCACACCCATTGACTAAGCCTCTTCCACGAGCAAAATATGATCAACACCAAGGCTCCATGGGTGTTAGAATCATTACTATGCAATCTAGATTATTGACTCTAGTGCAAGTGGGAGACTGAAGGAAATATGCCCTAGAGGCAATAATAAAGTTATTATTTATTTCCTCATATCATGATAAATGTTTATTATTCATGCCAGAATTGTATTACCCGGAAACATAATACATGTGTGAATACATAGACAAACATAGTGTCACTAGTATGCCTCTACTTGACTAGCTCGTAAATCAAAGGTGGTTAAGTTTCCTAACCATAGACATTAGTTGTCATTTGATTAACGGGATCACATCATTAGGAGAATGATGTGATTGACTTGACCCATTCCGTTATCTTAGCACTTGATCGTTTAGAATCTTGCTATTGCTTTCTTCATGACTTATACATGGTCCTATGACTATGAGATTATGTAACTCCTGCTTACTAGAGGAACACTCTGTGTGCTACCAAACGTCACAACGTAACTGGGTGATTATAAAGGTGCTCTACAGGTGTCTTCGTAAGCGGAAGCGTTAGCACAACGCGGTTGATGTAGTTTTACGTCTTCACGGACCGACCGATCAAGCACCGAAAGCACGGCACCTCCGAGTTCTTGCACACGTTCAGCTCGATGACGTCCCTCGAATTCCGATCCAGACGAGTGTCGAGGGAGAGTTCTGTCAGCACGATGGCATGGTGACGATAATGATGTTCTACCGTCACAGGGCTTCGCCTAAGCACCGCTAAGATATTATCGAGGAGCACTATGGTGGAGGGGGGCACCGCACACGGCTAAGAGATCAATGATCAATTGTTGTATCTCTGGAGGTGCCCCCTGCCCCCGTATATAAAGGAGCAAGGCGGGAGGGGGCAGCCGGCCAGGGAGGAGGCGCGCCATGGGGAGTCCTACTCCCACCGGGAGTAGGACTCCCTCCTTTCCTTGTTGGACTTGGAGAAGGGGGGAAAGAGGAGGGAGAGAAAGGAAGGAAAGGGGGGGCGCCGCCCCCCTCTCCTTGTCCTATTCAGACTAGGGGGGAGGGGCACGGGGCCCAGCCCTGGCCGCCTCTTCTCTTCTCCACTAAGGCCCACTATGGCCCATTAAGCCCCCGGGGGGTTCCGGTAACCCCTCGGTACTTCGGTAAAATCCCGATTTCACCCGGAACACTTCCGATATCCAAATATAGGCTTCCAATATATCAATCTTCATGTCTCGACCAATTCAAGACTCCTCGTCATGTCCGAGATCACATCCGGGACTCCGAACAACCTTCGGTACATCAAAACTCATAAACTCGTAATATAACTATCATCGAAACTTTAAGCGTGCAGACCCTACGGGTTCGAGAACTATGTAGACATGACCGAGACACATTTCTGGTCAATAACCAATAGCGGAACCTAGATGCTCATATTGGCTCCTACATATTCTACGAAGATCTCTATCGGTCAAACCGCATAACAACATACGTTGTTCCCTTTGTCATCGGTATGTTACTTGCCCGAGATTCGATCGTCAGTATCTCAATACCTAGTTCAATCTCGTTATCGGCAAGTCTCTTTACTCGTTACATAATGCATCATCTCGTAACTAACTCATTAGCTACATTGCTTCCAAGGCTTATAGTGATGTGCATTACCGAGAGGGCCCAGAGATACCTCTCCGTCAATCGGAGTGACAAATCCTAATCTCGAAATATGTCAACTCAATAAGTACCTTCGGAGACACCTGTAGAGCACCTTTATAATCACCCAGTTATGTTGTGACGTTTGGTAGCACACAAAGTGTTCCTCCGGTAAGCGGGAGTTACATAATCTCATAGTCATAGGAACATGTATAAGTCATGAAGAAAGCAATAGCAACATACTAAACAATCAAGTGCTAAGCTAACGGAATGGGTCAAGTCAATCACATCATTCTCCTAATGATGTGATCCCGTTAATCAAATGACAACTCATGTCTATGGTTAGGAAACTTAACCATCTTTGATTTACGAGCTAGTCAAGTAGAGGCATACTAGTGACACTATGTTTGTCTATGTATTCACACATGTATTATGTTTCTGGGTAATACAATTCTAGCATGAATAATAAACAAGGTGTGAAATTGAGTCAGACTCAATGCCCGACCACTGCGGAAGATAGAGAGAAAATGAATGAAGTTCCCTATGCTTCAGGCATAGGCTCTATCATGTATGCAATGTTGTCTACCAGACCTGATGTGTGCCTTGCTATTAGTTTAGCAGGGAGGTACCAAAGTAATCCAGGAGTGGATCACTGGTCAACGGTCAAGAACATCCTAAAAATTCCTGAAAAGGACTAAGGATATGTTTCTCGTTTATGGAGGTGACAAAGAGCTAGTCATAAATGGTTACATCGATGCAAGCTTTGACACTGATCCGGACGATTGTAAATCGCAAACCGGATACGTGTTTATATTGGACGGTGGAGTTGTCAGTTGGTGTAGTTCTAAACAAAGCATCGTAGCGGGATCTACATGTGAAGCGAGGTACATAGCTGCTTCGGAAGCAGCAAATGAAGGAGTTCATATCTGATCTAGGTGTCGTACCTAGTGCATCGGGTCCAATGAAAATCTTTTGTGACAATACTGCTGCAATTGCCTTGGCAAAGGAATCCAGATTTCACAAGAGAATCAAGCACATCAAGAGACGCTTCAACTCCATCCGGGACCAAGTCCAGGTGGGAGACATAGAGATTTGCAAGATACATATGGATCTGAATGTTGCAGACGCGTTGACTAAGCCTCTTCCACGAACAAAACATGATCAGCACCAAGGCTCCATGGGTGTTAGAATCATTACTGTGTAATCTAGATTATTGACTCTAGTGCAAGTGGGAGACTGGAGGAAATATGCCCTAGAGGCAATAATAAATTTATTACTTATTTCCTCATATCATGATAAATGTTTATTATTCATGCTAGAATTGTATTACCCGGAAACATAATACATGTGTGAATACATAGACAAACATAGTGTCACTAGTATGCCTCTACTTGACTAGCTCATATATCAAAGATGGTTAAGTTTCCTAACCATAGACATGAGTTGTCATTTGATTAATGGGATCACATCATCAGGAGAATGATGTGATTGACTTGACCCATTCCGTTAGCTTAGCACTTGATCATTTAGTATGTTGCTATTGCTTTCTTCATGACTTATACATGCTCCTATGACTATGAGATTATGTAACTCCCGCTTACTGGAGGAACACTTTGTGTGATACCAAACATCACAACGTAACTGGGTGATTATAAAGGTGCTCTATAGGTGTCTTCGAAGGTACTTGTTGAGTTGACGTATTTCGAGATTAGGATTTGTCACTCCGATTGTGGGAGAGGTATCTCTGGGCCCTCTCGGTAATGCACATCACTATAAGCTTTGCAAGCAATGTAGCTAATGAGTTAGTTACGAGATGATGCATTACGTAACGAGTAAAGAGACTTGCCGGTAACGAGATTGAACTAGGTATTGAGATACCGATGATCGAATCTCGGGCAAGTAACAAACCGATGACAAAGGGAACAACGTATGTTGTTATGTGGTTTGACCGATAAAGATCTTCGTAGAATATGTAGGAGCCAATATGAGCATCCAGGCTCCAATATTGGTTATTGACCGGAAATGTGTCTCGGTCATGTCTACAAAGTTCTCGAACCCGTAGGGTCCGCACGCTTAAAGTTTTGATGATAGGTATATTATGAGTTTATGAGTTTTGATGTACCGAAGCTTGTTCGGATTCCCGGATGTAATCACGGACATGATGAGGAGCCTCGAAATGGTCGAGACATGAAGATTGATATATTGGAAGCCTATATTTGGATATCGGAAGTGTTCCGGGTGAAATCGGGATTTTACTGGAGTACCGAGGGGTTACCGGAACCCCCCGGGGGCTTAATGGGCCATAGTGGGCCTTAGTGGAGAAGAGGAGAGGCGGCCAGGGCTGGGCCGCGTGCCCCTCCCCCCTAGTTCGAATAGGACAAGGAGAGGGGGCCGGCGCCCCCCCTTTCCTTCCTCTCTCTCCCTCCTCTTTCCCCCCTTCTCCAAGTACAACAAGGAAAGGAGGGAGTCCTACTCCCGGTGGGAGTAGGACTCCCCATGGCGCGCCTCCTCCCTGGCTGGCCGCCCCCTCCCCCTTGCTCCTTTATATACGGGGGCAGGGGGGCACCTCTAGAGACACAACAATTGATCATTGATCTCTTAGCCGTGTGCGGTGCCCCCCTCCACCATAGTCCTCCTCGATAATATCATTGTGGTGCTTAGGCGAAGGCCTGCGATGATAGAACATCATCATAGTCACCACGCCATCGTGCTAATGGAACTCTCCCTCGACACTCGGCTGGATCGGAGTTCGAGGGACATCATCGAGCTGAATGTGTGCAAGAACTCGGAGCTTCCATGCTTTCGGTGCTTGATCGGTCGGGCCGTGAAGACGTACGACTACATCAACCGTGTTGTGCTAATGCTTCCGCTTACGGTCTACGAGGGTACGTAGACAACACTCTCCCCTCTCGTTGCTATGCATCACCATGATCTTGCGTGTGCGTAGATTTTTTTTTGAAATTACTACGTTCCCCAACATGGTTAGTCATGCCTTTTGGGTTAACTAATGCACCTAGTACTTTCATGAGATTAATGAACGAAGTTTTACGTGCTTTTATTGGATGATTTTTGGTAGTCTATTTTGATGATATACTGATTTATAGCAGATCTTTTGAGGAACATTTGGAGCATTTACGTGTTGTTTTTATTGCTTTACGTGATGCACGTTTGTTTGGTAACCTTGGGAAGTGCACCTTTTGCACCGACCGAGTATCTTTTCTTGGCTATGTTGTCACTCCACAGGGAAATGAAGTTGATAAAGCCAAGATTGAAGCTATTGAGAGTTGGCCGCAGCCCAAAACGGTCACACAAGTGAGGAGTTTTCTTGGCCTCGCTAGATTCTATAGGCGTTTTGTGAGAGATTTCAGCACCATTGCTACACCTCTTAATGAGCTTACATAGAAAGATGTGCCTTTTGTTTGGGGTACCGCACAGGAAGAAGCCTTCACGGTATTGAAAGGTGAGTTGACACATGCTCCTTTACTCCAACTTCCTGATTTTAATAAGACTTTTGAGCTTGAATGTGATGCTAGTGGAACCGGATTAGGAGGTGTGTTATTACAAGATGGAAAACCTGTTGCATACTTTTCTGAAAAATTGGGTGGTCCTAGTCTGAATTATTCTACTTATAAAGAATTATATGCTCTTGTTTGGACTTTAGAAACATGGCAACATTATTTATGGCCCAAAGAATTTATTATACATTCTGATCATGAATCTTTGAAACATATTAAAAGTCAAGCTAAACTGAATCGTAGACATGCTAAATGGGTTGAATTCATTGAGACTTTCCCTTATGTCATTAAACACAAGGAGGGTAAAGAAAATGTTATTG
The DNA here is from genome assembly GCF_018294505.1 of Triticum aestivum. Lineage (NCBI taxonomy): Eukaryota > Viridiplantae > Streptophyta > Magnoliopsida > Poales > Poaceae > Triticum > Triticum aestivum. The sequence goes on from NC_057810.1 coordinate 395,653,978, forward strand.
TTGATGCATTGTCTCGTCGCTATACTATGCTTTCACAACTTGACTTCAAAATATTTGGTTTGGAGACCATCAAAGATCAATGTGTGCATGATGCTGAATTTAAAGATGTATTGTAAAGAAGGAAGAATGTGGAACAATTTCACCGTTAATGATGGATTTGTGTTCCATGCTAACAAGCTATGCATTCCAGCTAGCTCTGTTCGTATTTTGTTGTTGCAGGAGGCTCGTGGAGGAGGATTAATGGGACACTTTGGCGTGAAGAAGACGGAGGACGTACTTGCTACACATTTCTTTTGGCCAAAGATGAGACGGGATGTTGAGCGTTTTATTGCTCGCTGCACTACATGTCAAAAAGCTAAGTCATGACTCAATCCTCATGGTTTATATATGCCTTTGCTTGTACCTAGTGTTCCTTGGGAGGATATATCTATGGACTTTGTTTTAGGTTTACCTCGAACAAAGAAGGGGAGGGATAGCATAGTTGTTGTCGTGGATAGATTCTCGAAAATGGCACACTTTATACCATGTCATAAAAGCGATGATGTTGTTAATGTTGCTGATTTGTTCTTTCGTGAAATTATTCACTTGCATGGTGTGCCAAATACTATTGTTTCAGATCGTGATACTAAATTCTTAGCCACTTTTGGAGATGTTTATGGGCTAAGTTGGGGACTAAGCTGCTTTTTAGTACTACTTGTCACCCCCAAACTGATGGACAAACTGAAGTAGTCAATAGAACATTGTCTACTATGCTTAGGGTTATTTTGAAGCATAATAAGAAAATGTGGGAGGAATGTTTGACTCATATTGAATTTGCTTATAATTATTCATTGCATTCTACTACTAAGATGTGCCCTTTTGAAATTGTGTATGGTTTCCTACCTCGTGCACCTATTGATTTGTTGCCTCTTCCATCTTCGGAGAAGGTTAATTTTGATGCTAAACAACGTGCTGAATTGATCTTAAAAATGCATGAGTTAACTAAGGAAAACATTGAGCGTATGAATGCTATATATAAACTTGCTGGAGATAAGGGTAGAAAACATGTTGTGTTTGCACCTGGAGATCTTGTTTGGTTACATTTGCGTAAGCATAGATTTCCTGATTTGCGCAAATCAAAGCTAATGCCATGTGTTGATGGTACTTTTAAGGTGTTAGAGAAAATAAATGATAATGCATATAAACTTGAGCTGCCTGCAGATTTTGGGGTTAGTCCCACTTTTAACATTGCAGATTTGAGGCCTTATTTGGGTGAGGAAGATGAGCTTCCGTCGAGGACAACTTCATTTCAAGAAGGTGAGGATGATGAGGACATCAATACCATTGTTACACCCACAGCCCCTACTGCTACATATACTGGACCAATTACTAGAGTTGGCGCACGCCAATTAAATTATCATGTACTTTTGTTTCTTGGTAATGATTCTAATGTCCATGAGAATATGATGTTGCCTAAATTGGATACATTTGTTTTGCTCACAAATGAAGGGCCTAGCATGGATAAGAGGGAAGAACACTAGAGCAAGACCAAGCATGGAGATGATGGCATGCGCAAGGGGAACAAGAACGGAGTTACAAGTGATGATTTCAGGACTTTGAAGCCACCATAATGAATGCATGAAGCCTTGGACGAAATATACAAGATGCCACTTCATAAATTTTGTCCAGAGGTTATTCTAGGTGCTGCGTCACCTTATTATTGGGCCAGGCCCATGTAATTTCGAAATACATAAGTATAGGCAATTTTTAGAGTCCGTATGTGTGGGGAAACAAGAGATAGGGTTGGTTTCGGACCCCTCCACGAAGGGCCACGAAATTCCCCCCCCCCTCTTCCTCTGTATATATAGCCCTTAGGGCACCGTTTAGACTTTGGGCTTTGTTCAGATTAAAGTTCGCCATAGCTGCAACTTCGCGTACTTCGTTTGTGTTCAACGACCAGACAAAGACGTCATAGAACCCCATCTTGATCAATAAATATTTCATCTTATATTCGCAATATCCAGATTGCAATCTCAGTTTCTTGCTTGATCTTTGTTTGCTCGCAGGAAATAGACCCTCATGGTCAGGTTGATCGTGCTCCGGCGTGTTGAATAACCTCTCGGAGTTGGTTTAGCGATTGCTAAGGCGCGACGTCCTCGCACGTACGTAGTAGGATCGTGAAAGTCTACTCCTCCAAAACGATAATCACCATCTCATCGAAAGACAGGACACCCTCGCCTCTATCACAGGTTCTACTCCATACTTCGGTGGATACACGTATAATCCATGCTTGATTTTACAGGTTGCCTTGCCATCAAAAGGCATACACTAGAGTATTTCACAACGCTTACAACAAGTGCTTGAGGATAAAATGACTGCATCTACAGACTCATCATCATTAAATAATTAATGGATTCGTACAAATATGTAGGTTACTAGCTTGAGCGTTCGTGGTTGTATGCTTTTTTTTTCTTGTGTAAAACATCTTCATTGAATGATCCACACAACCATTTTATTAGATATGAATCAAATTCAAATCACCGCTTGACAACCCACAAGTATAGGGGATCGCAACAGTTTTCGAGGGTAGAGTATTCAACCCAAATTTATTGATTCGACACAAGAGGAGCCAAAGAATATTCTCAAGTATTAGCAGTTGAGTTGTCAATTCAACCACACCTGGATAACTTAGTATCTACAGCAAAGTATTTTGTAGCAAAGTAGTATGGAAGTAACGGTAACAGTAGCAAAAATAAGAGTTGCAGTTTTGTAGTAATTGTAACATTGGCAATGGTAAAGTAACTAAGCAAAGAGCAATATGTGAAAAGCTCATAGGCATTGGATCAATCATGGATAAATATGTCGGATACGATTCCTCATGTAATAGTTATAACATATGGTGACACAGAACTAGCACCAGTTCATCAATGTAATGTAGGCATGTATTCCGAATATAGTCATACGTGCTTATGGAAAAGAACTTGCATGACATCTTTTGTCCTACCCTCCCGTGGCAGCGGGGTCCTATTGGAAATTAAGGGATATTAAGGCCTCCTTTTAATAGAGTACCGGACCAGAGCATTAACACTTAGTGAATACATGAATTCCTCAGACTACGGTCATCACCGATAAGTATCCTAATTATTGTCACTTCGGGGTTAACTGATCATAACACATAATAGGTGACTATAGACTTGCAAGATAGGATCAAGAACTCATATATATTCATGAAAACATAATAGGTTCAGATCTGAAATCATGGCACTCAGGCCCTAGTGACAAGCATTAAGCATAGCAAAGTCATAGCAACATCAATCTCAGAACATAGTGGATACAAGGGATCAAACCCTAACAAAACTAACTCGATTACATGGTAAATCTCATCCAACCCATCACTGTCTAGCAAGCCTACGATGGAATTACTCACGCACGGCGGTGAGCATCATGAAATTGGTGATGAAGGATGGTTGATGATGACGACGGCGACGAATCCCCCTCTCCGGAGCCCCGAACGGACTCCAGATCAGCCCTCTCGAGAGAGTTTAGGGCTTGGCCGCGGCTCTGTATCGTAAAACGCAATGAATCCTTCTCTCTGATTTTTTTCTCCCCGAACGTGAATATATGGGGTTAGAGTTGAGGTCGGTGGAGCATCAGGGGGGCCCACGAGGCAGGGGGCGCGCCCCCCACCCTCGTGGACAGAGTGTGGGCCCCATGACATTCATTCTTTCGCCAATATTTTTTATTAATTCCAAAAAGTTGCTCCATGGATTTTCAGGTCATTCCGAGAACTTCTATTTCTGCACAAAAATAACACCATGGCAGTTCTGCTGAAAACAGTGTTAGTCCGGGTTAGTTCCATTCAAATCATGCAAGTTAGAGTCCAAAACAAGGGCAAAAGTGTTTGGAAAAGTAGATACGATGGAGACGTATCAACTCCCCCAAGCTTAAACCTTTGCTTGTCCTCAAGCAATTCAGTTGACAAACTGAAAGTGATAAAGAAAAACTTTTACAAACTCTGTTTGCTCTTGTTGTTGCAAATGTGTAAAGCCAGCATTCAAGTTTTGGGCAAAGATTATGAACTAACCACATTCACAATAACATTTAGGTCTCATGTTTACTCATATCAATGGCATAATCAACTAGCGAGCAATAATAATAAAACTTAGATGACAACACTTTCTCAAAACAATCATAATATGATATAACAAGATTGTATCTCGCTAGCCCTTTCTGAGACCGAAAAACATAAATGCAGAGCACCTCTGAAGATCAAGGACTGACTAGACATTGTAATTCATGGTAAAAGAGATCCAGTCATACTCAATATAAATTAATAGTAATGGATGCAAATGACAGCGGTGCTCTCCAACTGGTGCTTTTTAATAGGAGGATGATGACTCGACACAAAAGTAAATAGATAGGCCCTTCATAGAGGGAAGCAAGGATTTGTAGAGGTGCCAGAGCTCGATTTTGAAATAGAGATAAATAACATTTTGAGTGGCATACTTTCACTGTCAACATAACAACCAAGAGATCTCGATATCTTCCATGCTACACACATTATAGGAGGTTCCCAAATAGAATGGTAAAGTTTATACTCCCCCTCCACCAACAATCATCAAGTCATGGCTTGCCCGAAACAACGGGTGCCTCCAACTAACAACAATCCTAGGGGAGTTTTTTTTGCAATTATTTTGATTTGATTTGAGCATGGGACTGGGCATCCCGGTGACCAGCCATTTTCTCGTGAGAGAGGAGTGGAGTCCACTCCACTTGAGAATAACCCGCCTAGAATGGAAGATATAGACAACCCTAGTTGATACATGAGTTGTTCGAGCATGCAAAATAGAATTTCATTTGAAGGTTTGGAGTTTGGCACATACAAAATTACTTGGAACGGCAGGTAGATACCGCATATAGGAAGGTATGGTGGACTCATATGGAATAACTTTGGGGTTTATGGAAGTGGATGCACAAGCAGTATTCCCGCTCAGTACAAGTGAAGCCTAGAAAGAGACTGGGGAGCGACCAACTAGAGAGCGACAACAGTCATGAGCATGCATTAAAATTAATCAACACTGAGTGCAAGCATGAGTAGGATATAACCCACCATGAACATAAATATCATGAAGGCTATGTTGATTTTGTTTCAACTACATGCGTGAACATGTGCCAAGCCAAGTCACTCAAATCATTCAAAGGAGGATACCAACCTATCATCCACATCACAACCATTTTAATAGCATGTTGGCACTCAAGGTAAGCCATTATAAACTCCTAGCTAATTAAGCATGGCATAAGCAACTATAATCTCTAATTGTCATTGCAAACATGTTTCATTCATAATATGCTGAATCAGGAACGATGAACTAATCATATTTACAAAAACAAGATAGGTCGAGTTCATACCAGCTTCTCTCATCTCAATCAGTCCATCATATATCGTCATTATTGCCTTTCACTTGCACGACCGAACGATGTGTATAATAATAATAGTGCACGTGCATTGGACTAAGCTGGAATCTGCAAGCATTCAATTCAAGGGAGAAGACAAGGTAATATGGGTTCTTGGTTAAATCAACAATAATGCATATCAGAGCCACTCAACATTTTCATCGTGGTCTTCTCCTCTCGAACCCCAAAGAAAAGAAAAGAAATAAAACTATTTACACGGGAAAGCTCCCAACAAGCTAAAGAAGAACGAGAAATATTTTTGGGTTTTCTTTTAATTACTACTACTACAGGCATGGAAAGTAAACTAGCTAAAGGCTATAACTAATTTTTTTGGTTTTTCCTAAGGTTATCAAACACACAAGAAGAAAGCAAGAAAAAGAAAATAAACTAGCATGGATAGTGCAATGAAAAAGTATGAGTACCGACAACTAGCATGAGTGTGTGAACATGAATGTAATGTCGGTGAGAAATACGTACTCCCCCAAGCTTAGGCTTTTGGCCTAAGTTGGTCTATGCCCATGGATCAGAGCTACTCTCTCCGGTGTACTGAGGAGTGTCATCCAAGTACCACTGACTGGCGATCTCCTCCGGATTCCACTGATAAAAGGACTGTCGATAAGGGTCAAGTGGTGGTTCCGACTCAGGCTCTGGAGCTGGTGTCTGGCTTCGGTATGCGTGAACGGCCTCTGACAAGATGAGGTACGTACCTGAATATAAGTCAAACAAAGAGGGTGCAGGCAAGATAATAGTCTCACGGTGAGTTTATTAAATCTCAAATTATACTTAAGCATCATCTCATCATTTTTAACAATAAACTCATGTGCTACCATACTCTTATAATCTAGAAAAATAGAGGGCAACCACTTTTACTCTTTCTCATAATGCCTAATAGGTATCCTAAAATGTTTAGCAAGGCGTGAAGCAAAGATGCCTCCAAAGATGGGGCCTTTTGTACGGTTCAAACTTAACCGTTTAGCAATAATAGCGCCTAAACTAACAGTGTTATCGCGAAACAAAGCATGGCACAAAATAACAATATCAGGAGCACTAATGTTTCCACGGTTTTCGCGACCAATTAAGCATCTACTAGCAAATATTGCAAAGTAACGTAGAACAGGAAAGTGTATGCTAGTAATTCTTGCATCGGAAACCTTCCTCGTTTCCCCTACAGTAAGCATATCAATAAATCCATCCACATCCTTACAATGTGGTTCCTCTATGCCGCCCTCGAAGGGTATCTTGCACACTGCACAAAAAATCACATAATGACATCTCCCTAACCTCATCATATAAATGAAACTCCACTGAAGGTGGGGATTTCTTAGCATGAAAGTAAAAAATTTGCACGAAAGTATTGGTGAGTAGGAGATACTGCTCGAGTTGGTCTTGGAGGAAGTCGGTGAGGCCCGCATTATCAGCCAAAGAATAGAAATCATCATGAATCTTGGCTGCTCTCAAGAACTCATCACAAGGACATTCACACGGCCGAACCTTCGCGATGCGAGGGAGATTATATTTGGGCTTTTTATTCTCCTTATTTTGTTTCTCCTTCGAGCTTTGGCTCGAAGAGCCCCTCAAAAATCTCTTCATCATTTTTTGAAAATTTCTGAAATTTTTAGTAACTCAAAATAAAAATGAACCAAACTCAACAAAATTGATAGCAACTACTCCCACAAGTGCCTAGAGACTATATCATGCATTAGAACTACTTGGGACCATAAAAATTTGACATGCAAGCTCAAGAAAAGGGTCACCTAGGCAGCAAAAAATTGCAATGAATAAAGCACTAGAACAAAAACTAATTGGACCATTGGAGGAGTCACATACCAAAGAACCATGCCCCAAAGCAGTTTTGTGAATGGGCCTTTGAGCAAGGAGATCAAAAATGGCAGCAAGATGAGCTAGAACTCGTGCTTGAGCTGGATAGTGATTTTTTTGGGAGGAAGAAGAAGAGTGTGGGTGCAGGAATGAGTGGAGGGGGGCCACCAGGGGCCCACGAGGCAGGGGGCGCGCCCAGGGGGTAGGGCACGCCCTGGACCCTCGTGGCCAGGTGCTTGCCCCCTATGTTGTGTTCTCAGTGCCAGATATTCTCAAATATTCTAGAAAAAATCATATTTCATTTTCAGGGCATTTGGAGAACTTTTATTTTTGGGGTATTTTTTATTGCATGGATAATTCAGAAAACAGACAGAAAATACTCTTTTTGTTTTATTTAATCTAAATAACAGAAAGTAAAAGGAGGGTACAGAAGGTTGTGCTTTCTAACTTCATCCATCTCATACTCATCAAAAGGAATCTACTAACAAGGTTGATCAAGTCTTGTTAACAAACTCATTCCGAATCACTTGAAACCGGAGAAATTTTGAATAACACTAGGTTACCTCGACGGGTATATGTACATCCCCAATAATAAGAATATCATATTTCTTCTTGACAGTAGGAAGAGGAAATTCAAAACCGCCAATAATAATCAATGAAATTTTTTCAATAGAATTGATACTTTGAACTTGAGGTTGTTTCCTCGAAAAGTGTACCGTATGCTCATTACCATTAACATGAAAAGTGACATTTCCTTTGGTGCAATCAATAACAGCCCCTGCAGTATTCAAAAAGGGTCTACCAAGGATAATCGACATACTATCGTCCTCGGGAATATCAAGCATAACAAAGTCCATTAAGATAGTAACATTTGCAACCACAACAGGCACATCCTCACAAATACCGACAGGTATAGCGGTTGATTTATCGGCCATTTGCAAAGATATTTCAGTAGGTGTCAACTTATTTAATTCAAGTCTACGATATAAAGAAAGAGGCATAACACTAACACCGGCTCCAAGATCACATAAAGCGGTTTTAACATAGTTTCTTTTAATGGAGCATGGTATAGTTGGTACTCCTGGATCTCCAAGTTTCTTTGGTATTCCACCCTTAAAAGTATAATTAGCAAGCATGGTGGAAATTTCAGCTTCTGATATCTTTCTTTTATTTGTAACAATATCTTTCATGTACTTAGCATAAGGATTCATTTTAAGCATATCAGTCAAACGCATACGCAAAAAGATAGGTCTAATCATTTCAGCAAAGCGCTCAAAATCCTCATAATCCTTTTTCTTGGATGGTTTAGGAGGAAAAGGCATGGGTTTCTGAACCCATGGTTCTCTTTCTATACCGTGCTTCCTAGCAACAAAGTCTCTCTTATCATAAGGTTGATTCTTTGATTGTGGGTTATCAAGATCAACAGCAGGTTCAACCTCTACATCATTATTACTGCTAGGTTGAGCATCAACATGAACATTATCATTAACATTATCACTAGGGATAGCTCCCAGGTGAACCCCCGTCCAAGTGGAATGGCTCTCTCACCCCCACACCGGCGATCTCCACCACCCTCCGGCGATCTCCTCCACTAGCCACCAAATTTAGTTTCTCTCCAATATATCTCTCTGATGTCTCAGGATCTACTCGTCCATACCCATCTCACATGGGTTCCAATGGTGGATCTACCCTTGGCTTGGATTTCTCCAAGGGTTTAGTCTTTGCGGATAGGGTTTTTCAATCTACTTGCTTTTCGGTGCACCCCATGGATGACTCGGACATCTTCACCATGGTGCTCTGGAGGCGGCCATTGGCGGCTCGGGTATTGATCTCATGGTTTTCCTGATCAAGGATAAGGTATTTGGTTTTCAAGTTTCTTGCAAGGCTGTTGCCATGATCATTCTTAGTCTTTGATCTTTTGCTTGCGATCATTTCAAATGTTACTTTTCATCTTTCGAGTAACGGTGGTCCTAATTGCAGTCGTGAGTTTAAGATCTGGAAGTTAGAATATGATGCTGAGTGGATCCTTGTTAGTCCCTCCAAAAGGCGTGCTGCTCTTGGGGTTTTAGCCATGTATTCTAGGCCATCCAAATCTTCAAATCCACTCGCTCAGTTGGCAAGAAATTATCATTTGCAGTCTTTCAAAATTATGCTGCTTGTCGGGGTTATTGTTATCCGGCTACGGAAAATTGCATTCAAACAACTGAAGATGCGGGTTATTCGATTCCTCCCCATGAGAGGGTTGTCATGCATCCATCTTTGCCGGCAAATCTCCGGTGGACGTCGGCGAGGCCATCCATCTCTTTTGGTACGGTTCAAGATCTCCTGCCTACGGCTGATCATACGCCACCAATCTCGGGCGAGAATTCGGGTTCTTTGAATGTGGACATGCCAAGCCATGCTGGGCCAACCTCTGCACATGCCACGGGCCTTGGCCAGCACACCTCTTCTGCTGGGCCGGACCGGGCTGAGTCGGTGTTCTCTGGGGAGCATTTGGATATCCCCTCTTCTCAGCAAGCCAAGGAGGATTTTGATAATTTAATTTCTGATATGGTTGAGGATATTCTTACGTGTCAGAAGTGTTTAAAGAAGGGACATTTTGCCTCTGCCTGCACGTCCAAGCTTTGGTGCATCTCTTGCCTCCGGTCTGGTCACGTCAAGAAAGATTGTAATAGGTTTGCTCGGATTTTGGGGCTCATTTGGCAAGCCAAACCCGCTAACGCTGCAACTTCCGAGGAGCGCTGCGAGAATATCTCTCTGACAACACTTTTACCTAACTTGGACCTCCCTTCCACTTCCACATTTACTTCCTTGTCCAGTTCCATCAGCCCCGGCCCCAAGACTCCATCGACCTCGCCGCCTGCAACCCCTCCTCCGTTGTTGCACTCGCCATCACTGGAGACAGAGTCCTCGGTCCCGATGGCCAACTTCCACCTGGATCCTCTGTTGTATGTACCTGCTGGCCATCACATCGTCGATGGTGGAGAAGATCGTCTCCCAAGAACTTTCGTGACGCCGCATACCCCAATTGTGCGCCGCCATGAGGAGTTCATGCTTGCTGAGGTAATGCCTATCCCCCAGCCTGATGAGATTAGCACTGCTAGAGAGGAAGTGGTGCAGTGGCTGCAAGCGCATGGAGTTTTTGTCAGGTCGGCGCAGCCTTGGATTCGTTCGGTTGGGCTCTTTGAGCTTTGGGATGCTGCTGTCAGATTCTCATTTCTGCAGCTCCTGCCTCAGCCACTTGGTAATGACCGTTTTGTGCGCTTTATGAAGCATGATGAGGGTGAATCCTTCCATGGCATCCAGGGTTTTCGTCGGGGGCTGCTCATGTTCCTTGGTATACCGTTGGACTTCGTAATACAGAATGCATCAGAGCTGTTGTGAACACTTTTGGCAAGTTCCATCATTGGGTGAGCGAGGACCCTTACTTGGTTCAATCTATGGTGTTTGCATCTTTCCCGGAAGATATGCTTGTGCCACGTGATGTGGTGTTCATGGATTTTGCGGCTTGGGGAGGTGCTCGGGTTTCTTGGACTCTGCCATTATACATTCTGGGTGCAAATTTTGCCGAGCAGATGTTGCAGGATGAAGATTGGATGCCCATCAATGGCAATTCGCACCCAGTACCTGGTGTTCCTTTCCCTGAGCTGCCTCCGTTCAACCTACCTGCTTATCCTGCTTTGGGGTGGAATGCAGCCCCCCCGCCCCCTCCTGAGCCTGTGATCAACGAGGTGGCTGATGATAATTGGGGCAATTGGAATGACCACATGGACCCTGAGCCTGCCCAAGACCAGGAGTCAATGGTGGTTGATCTCTCAGCACAGCCCAGCTCTACTGCTGACCACCAGGAACCTCCCGCTATTGTTATTTTGGTTGATGATGATCAGCCTGAAGCTCCAGTTCTTCCTTTGAATGTTGATGAGGATACAGTCAACCACTAGGCCATTGTTGTCTACCAGCCTCCTGCTATCAGGGATGAGATTGCTTTGCCTGCGGTGCCATTTGGGCCTCCTCTGCCTCCTGATATGGTTTGGAGGAGATCTTTTGAAAGTCTTCTGCAAGCTCCTGTTGTTTTCTCTGTTCCCAGGCCAATTCTGTTGCAGCCTCTGTCGCCAGTTGTCCTGTTAAAGAGAAGCCGGGATTTGTGTTTAGTGACTTGGACCTGTCGCTGCTTACATTGAAGGACCAGGAGATGGCCAGGCCAGTTACCAGGGCCCTTTTCTCTGATAATGTTGATGTGGCACCTATGAAGGAGACCTCTCATGTGGGTGTGGTGGCTAAAGCTAGAAGGCCACGAAAAACGCTGGCGCCAACTCCAATTGTGGACACTTCGGTTAGGCGTTGCACCAGAAGCTCTGTACAGCGTGATGGATTCAAGCCCACCTTCCAGGAGCTCACTCTTCAGCCTAAGAGGAAGAAGCCAAGAGCCAAGCCTTTCACGGCCCAGATGCCTGATGAGCCTTCTTTAGATGGAGTCCCTCCAGCTACGCCTATCAGTCGACTGCAAGAGATTGGGAGAGAGCTGGAAATTGACGCTACTCTCCTTTCTGTGCATGCACTTATGGTGGACCCACTAGCTGCTGTCTCCACCAACTCTGATGATTAGTGTGTCTTTGGCCTGTTGGGTTTGGCAAGCCCATAATTTTGCTTGCTTTATGTTCTTATGCAGCAATCTATCTCATGAACTATATTTTTTCTTAATGCTGGTTCAGACTTTGTTGTGCTCTTTTGGACATGTGGCATTGTGTGCCATGTGGTTTATGGCTATTATTATTGTGCTATAATGAGTAATCTTTGTAGAAACTGCAATGTATTGTGCTGGAATGTAAGAGGTTTGAATTCTGAAGCTAGGCAGAGAGCTGTTAGGCAAAAAATTGAGGAGAGCCAATGTTATATAGCCTGTTTACAAGAAACTAAGTGCTCTTCCTTTGAATCTAGGTCAATCAAAAGTTTCTGTCCTAAAAGATTTGATTCTTTTGCTTTCTCTACTTCCATGGGAGCTTCTGATGGTATCCTCGTGGTCTAGAATTCTTCTGTTTTTATTGGCACCTTAATTGAAGTGCAGCAATTTGCTATGGTGATTCAGTTTACCTCCAGGCAGAACAATGATAAGTGGACTTTAGTTGTTGTTTATGGCCCTTGTCAGGGTGAATCCAGGGACAATTTTGTTACTTGGTTATATAACCTGTGTATCCCTCTTGATCAGCACTGGATGTTGCTTGGTCATTTTAATTTCCTTAGGTCTATGGATAATAGAAACTTACCTGGTGGAGACATAAATGACATGTTTATTTTCAATGAGATAATTGGGCACTTGGGCCTTCTTGAGTTACCAATCAAAGGTAGATCCTACATCTGCTCCAATATGCAAGATATCCCACTGCTTGAGCAATTAGATTGGTTCTTCACCTTGGTGGACTGGATTACAGATTATCCTATGACTGAGGTTCTGCCCTTGGCCAGGACTGCTTCTGATCATGTCCCTTGTTTGGTTTCCATTAAGACTACCATCCCAAAGTCAAATCTTTTTAGGTTTGAAAATTATTGGATGGAGCTGGAGGGTTTCATGGACTGTGTGGAATCATCTTGGCAAAAGACCTCTAGGAAAGTGCACATAACTGCTAGGATTGCAGACAAATTCAAAAATTTGAGAATGTGCCTTAAGAGGTGGCAAATGAATGTCTCCAAATTAAAATTATTGATCAGCAAATGCAATCATGTTGTCTTCCTTTTGATGAGTTGGAGGAGTGGAGGCCCTGTTTAGGCAGGAGATTAACTTCAGAAGAATTGTTAAGGCCCACCTGGAAAAGCTTCTGCACTTACAGTTCCTTTATTGGAAAAAGAGATGCACTATCAGGTATTTTAAGGTTGGGGGAGAGAACACCAAATTCTTTCATGCCATGGCCATTGAGAGACACATGAGGAATTCCATAACTAGTCTTAAGCTACCTGATGGTTCTGTGGTCTCTGATCATTCACAAATGGCTGGAATTATTTGGAGTTGTTTTAAAAACAGAATGGGCACTTCTAGAGGGATTGTGATGGGCTTTGATTTATCATCACTAATTTCCCCTGTGGCTGGCCTTGAGGTGCTCACTAAGCCTTTTGAAAGGGAAGAAATGGACAATGTGGTCAAGCATATGCCTGTAGATAAAGCACCTGGACCTGATGGTTTTACTGGTTTGTTTTTCACGAAGTGTTGGCACCTAATTTCAAAAGACTTCTATGAATTAGCCCAGGCTTTCCATGAGGGAACTGCTGTCTTGGAGAATATTAACAGTTCTTTTATTACTCTGGTGCCCAAAAAGCTCTCACCTGAGGAAGTGGGTGATTATAGGCCTATCTCTCTCACTAGCATGGGGCTGAAATTTCTTTCCAAAATGGCTGCCAATAGATTCCAGGAACTGATCATGCAATGTATTCACAAAAATCAGTATGGTTTCATTAAGAGCAGAACAATTCAGGATTGTATTGGTTGGACCTTTGAATACTTGCACCAATGCCATCAGTCTAAGAGGCCAATTGTAATCCTTAAGCTGGACTTTGAGAAGGCCTTTGATTCTGTGGAGCATGAAGCTATATTCCAAATTCTCAGGCATAAAGGCTTCAATGAGAAGTGGATCCTCTGGATGAAACAGCTTCTGGCCACTGGTACTTCTTCTGTTCTTCTTAATGGTGTCCCTGGAAGTTTGTTTGCAAAAAGGGAGTTAGGCAGGGTGACCCTGTATCTCCTCTTCTATTTGTCATAGCTGCTGATCTCATGCAAACAGTGATTAATGATATGTTCAGAAAGGGTGTTCTTCATCTTCCTATTCCTTGCCATGATAGGGACTACCCAGTGATCCAATATGCTGATGATACCTTGATCATCCTCCCTGCTGACAGGGCTCAACTTCTGGCCCTAAAGGATATGTTGAAGGTGTTCTCTCAATCCACAGGTCTTGATGTCAATTACCACAAATCATTTATTATTCCAATAAATGTTGACCCTGCTGTGATGGATGATCTTGCTGCTGCTTTTGGCTGCTAAATTGGTAAGATGCCATTTACATATCTTGGCTTGCCTGTGGGAACTACAAGACCAAAAATGGTGGACTTTATGCCCCTAGTGGACTGTATGGAAAGGAGAATGATTGCCAGCTCCTCCTTCCTTAACCAAGGTGAAAGATTGCAGTTCCTGAACTCTGCTCTGTCTTCCATGCCAATATTCTTTCTATGTAGCCTGGCTGTTCCTGCTGGTATCCTTAAGCAGTTAGAAAGAATCCAAAGGCAGTGCCTGTGGAGGAAACATAGAGATGAGCCAGCCCCATCTCTTGCTGCTTGGGAGCTGATTTGTAGACCAAAAAATAAAGGTGGTTTTGGTATCCTAAACCTGGGGGTTCAGAATGTGGCACTACTACTTAAGCATGCTAGTAATTTCCTCAACAAAAGAGATATTCCTTAGGTGTCCCTAATCTGGGATTCATATTATTATGAAGGAATGCCCCAGGGAACAAATGATTGTGGCTCCTTTTGGTGGAGGGATATTTGCAAGGTAATGCAGAATTTTAGAGATTGCTCCTGGGTGCAGATTAATGAAGGAGACACTGCTCTTTTTTGGTCTGATAATTGGAATCTTGGCAATGAAGTTTCTAGCGCGCAGACTAGATTTCCAAGGTTATTCTCTTTTGCTAAGGATCCCTAGATTTTAGTTAAGGAAATTTTCAATACCATGGACATGTACCATCATTTCCATCTTCCTTTGTCTGCTCAAGCTTTTGATGAGTTCAACTTGATTAAAGATATGATGGGCTCTCACAGTAGAGAAGCTAGTTCTAAGGACTGATGGTTGTGGCAGGGCTCATCCAAGCACTTCAAGCCCAAGTTGTTCTACTCCCGCACTTTTGTGTCTGAAACTTTCAACCCTTTACTTTGTTGGATTTGGAAATCCTCTTGTACCCTCAAGATCAAGGTGTTTGCTTGGATGCTTATTATGGACAGACTGAACACCAAGGATATGGTTGAAAGGAGACATTGGCACATGGAGGATGGAGTTCATTGTAAGTTGTGCCCCTTACAGACTAGAGAAAGCAGGCACCATCTGTTCTTTATTTGCAACTTCAGTGTTGGAATTTGGAACTATCTACAGATTGATTGGTCTGCTGGCAACTCCATGTCTGATTTGTTATTCAGGCAAGGAGAAGTTTTGATAAGCCTTTCTTCACTGAAGTGGTGTTCATTGCCTGCTGGAATATCTGGATCATCAGAAATGCCAAAGTTTTCAGAAGTGAGAGGGCAAGTTTCAATAAATGGAGATGTGCTTTTAGGCATGATATTAGTCTAATGCAACACAGAATCAAATCTGCTTACAAGGATGACTTGCTGAAATGGATCTCCTTTCTCCCCCCTTAAGTTTGTTTTTGTAAGCTTTCTTTTTTTGTTTTCTGGTTACCTCTTGTAATCATCCTGTTGTAACTGTTGTCTTTTCTTAATAAAGTTTTGATATGTTGTGGGGGTTTGCCCCATAGTTCCCAGTCAAAAAAAACATTATCACTAGGTTCATGTTCATCACCAGATTGTGTTTCAGCATCAGAAATAGAAATATCATTGGGATTCTCAGGTGTGTCTACAACAAGTTCACTAGAAGCAGGCAAAGTCCTATCATTTTTCTTCTTCTTCTTAGAAGGACTAGGTGCATCTACTTTATTTCTCTAAGAATCTTGCTCAATTCTCTTAGGGCGGCCCTCAGGATACAGAGGTTCCTGAGTCATTTTACCCGTTCTAGTCATAATTCTAACAGCATTATCATTTTTCTTATCATTTAATTCATTGAGCAAATCATTCTGAGCCTTAAGCACTTGTTCTACTTGAGTGGTAACCATAGAAGCATGTTTACTAATGAGTTTAAGTTCACTTAACTCTAGACATATAATCACTCAAGCGTCCAATCATATAAGCATTACTTTTCAGTTGTCTACCAACATAAGCATTGAAGTTTTCTTGTTTAGCCATAAAGTCATCAAACTCATCCAAGCACTGGCTAGCAAACTTGACAGGATTTCAACTTTATCATATCTATAGAGAGAATTTACCTTTACTACCTCTGTCGGGTTATCAAGACCATGTATTTCTTCAATAGGTGGTATATTAAGGCCATGTATTTCTTCAACAGGAGGTAAATTCTTAACATCTTCAACTTTAATACCTTTTTCTTTCATAGATTTCTTTGCCTCTTGCATATCTTCTGGACTGAGAAATAGAACACTTCTTTTCTTCGGAGTTGTATTAGGAGTTGGTTCAGGAAGTGTCCAATTATTTTCATTAGTCAACATATTATTCAATAGCAATTCAGCTTGGTCCACAGTTCTTTCCCTGAAAACACAACCAGCACAACTATCCAGGTGGTCTCTGGCAGCATCGGTTAGTCCATTATAAAAGATATCAAGTATTTCATTTTCCTTGAGAGGATGATCCTGCAAAGCATTAAGTAATTGGAGAAGCCTCCCCCAAGCTTGTGGGAGACTCTCTTCTTCAATTTGCACAAAATTATATATTTCCCTTAGAGCAGCTTGTTTCTTATGAACAGGGAAATATTTAGCAGAGAAGTAATAGATCATATCCTGGGGACGACGCACACAACCAGGATCAAGAGAGTTAAACCAAGTTTTAGCATCACCCTTTAATGAGAACGGAAATATCTTAAGGATATAGTAGTAGCGAGTTTTCTCATCATTAGTGAATAGGGTGGCTATATCATTCAATTTAGTAAGATGTGCCACAACAGTTTCAGATTCATAGCCATAAAAAGGATTAGATTCAACCAAAGTAATTATCTCAGGATCGATAGAGAAATCATAATCCTTATCAGTAACACAGATAGGTGAAGTAGCAAAAGCAGGGTCATATTTCATTTTAGCATTCAGAGACTTTTCTTTAGCATAGCTAATAATTTCTTAAGATTGGACCTATCATCGCAAGAAAGAAAATCTCTAGCAGTTTCTTCATCCATAACATAACCCTCAGGCACAACAGGCAATTCATATTTAGGGGGAGAATCTTCATCATCACTTTCATCAGTATTATCAGTTTCAATAATTTCATTCTCTCTAGCCCTATCAAGTTGTTCATCAAGAAATTCACCTAATGGCATAGTATTATCAAGCAAAGAAGTAGTTTCATCATAAGCATCACGCATAGCAGAAGTGGCATCATCAATAACATGCGACATATCAGAATTAACAGTAGAAGCAGGTTTAGGTGTCTCAAGTTTACTCAAAATAGAAGGAGAATCAAGTGCAGAGCTAGATAGCAGTTCCTTACCTCCCCTCGTAGTTGAGGGAAAAATCTTAGTTCTTTCGTCTTTCAAGTACCTCATAGTGATTAGGAGATATAAATCCCAAGTGACTCAAAGAATAGAGCTATGCTCCCCGGCAACGGTGCCGGAAAATAGTCTTGATAACCCACAAGTATAGGGGATCGCAACAGTATTCGAGGGTAGAGTATTCAACCCAAATTTATTGATTCGACACAAGGGGAGCCAAAGAATATTCTCAAGTATTAGCAGTTGCGTTGTCAATTCAACCACACCTGGATAACATAGTATCTGCAGGAAAGTATTTAGTAGCAAAGTAGTATGGAAGTAACGGTGACAGTAGCAAAAGTAACAGTAGCAGTTTTGTAGTAATTGTAATAGTGGCAACGGTAAAGTAACTAAGCAAAGAGCAATATGTGAAAAGCTCATCAGCATTGGATCAGTGATGGATAATTATGTCGGATGTGATTCCTCATGTAATAGTTATAACATAGGGTGACACAGAACTAGCTCCAGTTCATCAATGTAATGTAGGCATGTATTCCGAATATAGTCATACGTGCTTATGGAAAAGAACTTGCATGACATCTTTTGTCCTACCCTCCCGTGGCAGCAGGGTCCTATTGGAAACTAAGGGATATTAGGGCCTCCTTTTAATAGAGTATCGGACCAAAGCATTAACACTTAGTGAATACATGAACTCCTCAAACTACGATCATCACTGGTAAGTATCCTGATTATTGTCACTTCAGGGTTAACGGATCATAACACATAATAGGTGACTATAGACTTGCAAGATAGGATCGAGAACTCACATATATTCATGAAAACATAATAGGTTCATATTTCAAATCATGGCATTCGGGCCCTAGTGACAAGCATTAAGCATAGCAAAGAAATAGCAACGTCAATCTCAGAACATAGTGGATACTAGGGATCAAACCCTAACAAAACTAACTCGATTACATGGTAAACTCATCTAACCCATCACCGTCCAGCAAGCATACGATGGAATTACTCACGCACGAAGGTGAGCGTCAAGAAATTGGTGATGGAGGATGGTTCATGATGATGACGGCGACGAATCCCCCTCTCCGGAGCCCCGAACGGACTCCATATCAGCCCTCCCAAGAGAGTTTAGGGCTTGGCGACGGGTTCGTATCGTAAAACGTGATGAATCCTTCTCTTTAATTTTTTTTCACCCCGAACGTGAATATATGGAGTTGGAGTTGAGGTCGGTGGAGCATCAGGGGGCCCACGAGGCAGGGGGCGCGCCCTAGGGGGGTGCCCCCCACCCTCGTGGACAGGGTGTGGGCCCCCTGACATTGATTCTATCACCAATATTGTTTATTAATTCCAAAAGGTTGCTCCGTGGATTTTCAGGTCATTCCGAGAACTTCAATTTCTGCACAAAAATAACACCATGGCAGTTCTGCTGAAAACATCATCGGTCCGGGTTAGTTCCATTCAAATCATGCAAGTTAGAGTCCAAAACAAGGGCAAAAGTGTTTGGAAAAGTAGATACGACGGAGACGTATCACCGCGTACCAAATAATAATAAAAATAAAAACATGACCACAACTGATCAAACCCAAGATTACATAGATAGTCCACATAATTTACAAGTGCCGCGAGCCGAACAAGTTAAATAAAACCTGCACAACTGTTTCCAACCGGCTGCACCAAAAGGCCATAAGCACCCACGAGTCCACGCGCTGCAGAGATGACCACATATGGATTGAAGTCGTAGCCCTGTACATGACTGCAAGAAATTAAGAATAAATGATCTATTGGAAATACACCCATTCCAGCAAATCCATATTGCCTAGAGAATGGCACAAATTCCTACCTGGATTTGACCCTTAGCTTATGATGAATACCACTCAACCAAATTCAAGACAAATTTGGAATACTAAACAAATATGGAATATGATACGTCTCCAACGTATCTATAATTTTTGATTGCTCCATGCTACTTTTTCTACTGTTTTGGACTATATTGGGCTTTATTTTCCACTTTTATATTATTTTTGGGACTAACCTATTAACCGGAGGCCCAGCCCAGAATTGTTGTTTTTTTGCCTATTTCAGTGTTTCGAAGAAACGGAATATCAAACGGAGTCCAAACGGAATGAAACCTTCGGGAACGTGATTTTCTCACCGAACGTGATCCAGGAGACTTGGACCCTACTCCAAGAAGTAACAGAGTCGGTCACAAGGGTGGGGGTGCCCCCCCTAGGGCGCGCCCCCTACCTCGTGGCCCCCTTGTTGCTCCACCGACGTACTCCTTCCTCCTATATATACCTACGTACCCCCAAACGATCAGAACAGGAGCCAAAAACCTAATTCCACCACCGCAACCTTCTGTATCCACGAGATCCCATCTTGGGGCCTTGTTCCGGAGCTCCGCCGGAGGGGGCATCCACCATAGAGGGCTTCTACATCAACACCATAGCCCCTTCGATGAAGTGTGAGTAGTTTACTTCTGACCTTTGGGTCCATAGCTAGTAGCTAGATGGCTTCTTCTCTCTTTTTGGATCTCAATACGATGTTCTCCCTCTCTCTCGTGAAAATCTATTCGATGTAATCTTCTTTTTGCGGTGTGTTTGTTGAGACCGATGAATTGTGGGTTTATGATCTAGTTTATCTATGAACAATATTTGAATCTTCTTTGAATTCTTTTATGTATGATTGAGTTATCTTTGCAAGTCTCTTTGAATTATCCTTTTTAGTTTGGCCAACTAGATTGGTAGTTCTTGCAATGGGAGAAGTGCTTAGCTTTGGGTTCAATCTTGCGGTGTCCTTTCCCAGTGACAGAAGGGACAGCAAGGCTCGTATCGTATTGTTGCCATCGAGGATAACCAGATGGGTTTTTTATCATATTGCATGAATTTATCCCTCTACATCATGTCATCTTGCTTAAGGCGTTACTCTGTTTTTAACTTAATACTCTAGATGCATGTTGGATAGCGGTCGATGAGTGGAGTAATAGTAGTAGATGCAGAATCATTTCGATCTACTTGTCTCGGACGTGATGCCTATATACATGATCATACCTAGATATACTCATAACTATGCTCAATTCTGTCAATTGCTCAACAGTAATTTGTTCACCCACCGTAGAATATCTATGCTCTTGAGAGAAGCCACTAGTGAAACCTATGGCCCCCGGGTCTATTCTCATCATATCAATCTCTATCGCTTTATTACTTGCTTTATTTTTAATTTGCCTTTTACTTTTCACTTTGCATCTCTATATCAAAAAAACCAAAAATATTATTTATCGTCTCTATCAGATCTCACTCTCGTAAGTGACCATGAATGGATTGACAACCCATAATCGCGTTGGTTGCGAGGAGCTATCGTTTTGTGTAGGTACGAGGGACTTGTGCGTGGTCTCCTACTGGATTGATACCTTGGTTCTCAAAAACTGAGGGAAATACTTACGCTACTTTGTTGCTTCATCCTCTCCTCTTCGGGGAAATCCAACGCAGTGCTCAAGAGGTAGCAAGAAGAATTGCTGGCGCCGTTGCCGGGGAGGCTCACGCAAGCAAGTCAACCATACCAAGTACCCATCACAATCCCTATCTCCCGCATTACATTATTTGTCATTTGCCTCTCGTTTTCCTCTCCCCCACTTCACCCTTGCCGTTTTATTCGCCCTCTCTTTCCCAATCTCCTCCTCCTTTTCCCGTTGCCTTTTTGTTTGCTCGTGTGTTACTTTGCTTGCTTGTCATCATGACTAGTCTCATATCTTCTCCGTTATCTCCCGAGAATGAAGTTCTAAATTTTAAGTAAAGGGAGAGATAAAATCTGAAAGACGCTTGGTATAGAATTTGCAATGCTCAAAATAGATCTACCAGGAAGCAATCTACTTCAGTTCTTATACGTAATTTTTATGTAGGTGTTAATCCTTGGTATAGATATATCCTTGATACCATTACCGGAGGGAATTTCTTGGGTAGCCACACTTTTGATTCTTATAATGCTTTAATAGATTTATTTGGCTCACCACCTCTTTTTATTAATGGAACTACGTTAACTTTGGAGCATATTATGCAAAGACTTGAAATTATTCAGAATAAAGTTGCTACCATTGAATCAATTGAAAATCTTGATAAAAAGATCCACAATCAAATTACCCAATATGGATCTAAGGAAGGAATGACTTTGAAAAATATTAAAGAAAAATAACCCATAGTTAATGAGAAAATAAATCTAGATTCCACAAGAATCGATAAACTTGAGGGTATCATTACCAACTTGGGAACCACTTTTTCTTCCGTACAAAACACTCCAAGTTCGTCTACTAAAAATACTAAGCTCATTTATGTTCCTAAGAATAAGGGTGAATCATCTAGTAGGGAAACTGCGGATCTTAAATCTATAAGTGTTCATCCCAATCTTTTTACCATCATTAAGGAACCTTTTACTATGAATCAATTTTTCGATCTTTTGCCTGAAAATTTGAAAATTACTAGAGAGAAAGAAATTCTAAAGGAGGTAGATTCCTCACTGAAGAATTGCCTACCAAAGATGGCAATACCTAGATCTATCCTTGATTTTATGCCTAGCTAGGGGCGTTAAACGATAGCGCTTGTTCGGAGGCAACCCAATTTTTTTTGTTTTTGTTTTTGCTTCTTTTTAGGAATAAATAATCCATATAGCTTCTATTTGGATGTGGTTTTATCTTTTAATTAGTGTTTGTGCCAAGTAGAACCTATAGGATAACCTACGATGATAGTTGATTTGATTCTGCTGAAAAACAGAAACTTTGCACACACGAATATAATTTTGTTAAATCACAGGAACGTGATTTTGCGTTTATTCTTCTTGCTGCTGTTCAATAAACAAATTTTCCAGGACTTCCTATTTTTGTAGGATTTTTAGACTTCCAGAAGTTTGCGTTAGTTACAGATTACTACATACTGTTCTGTTTTTGACAGATTCTGTTTTTACGTGTGTTGTTTGCTTATTTTGATGAATCTATGGCTAGTAAAATAGTTTATAATCCATAGAGAAGTTGGAATACAGTAGGTTTAACACCAATATAAATAAAGAATTAGTTCATTACAGTACTTTGAAGTAGTCTTTTGTTTTCTTTCTCTAACGGAGCTCACGAGATTTCTATTGAGTTTTGTGTTGTGAAGTTTTCAAGTTTTGGGTGAATTCTTTTGATGGATTATGGAACAAGGAGTGGCAAGAGCCTAAGCTTGGGGATGCCCATGGCACCCCCAAGATAATCCAAGGACACCAAAAAGTCAAAGCTTGGGGATGCCCCGGAAGGCATCCCCTCTTTCGTCCACTTCTAACGGTAATTTACTTGGAGCTATATTTTTATTCACCACATGATATGTGTTTTGCTTGGAGCGTCTTGTATTATTTGCGTCTTTGCTTGTTAGTTTACCACAATCATCCTTGTTGTACACACCTTTTGAGAGAGCCATACATGAATTGGAATTTGATAGAATATGCTATGTGCTTCACTTATATCATTTGAGCTTGATAGTTTTGCTCATTGTGCTTCACTTATATCTTTTGAGCGTGATAATTTTTGCTCTAGTACTTCACTTAGATCTTTTAGAGCACGGTGGTGGATTTGCTTTAAAGAAACTATTGATCTCTCATGCTTCACTTAGATTATTTTGTGAGTCGTTAATAGCATGGTAATTTGCTTAATATTAATATACTTGGTATTCAAGATATGTGAAACTTTCTTTTGAGTGAATTGAATACTAAGATAAGTTTGATGCTTGATAATTTTTTTGAGATATGGAGGTGATAATATCAAAGTCGTGCTAGTTGGGTGATTATGAATTCAAAGAATGCTTGTGTTGAAGTTTGCAAGTCCCGTAGCATGCACGTATGGTTAAAGTTGTGTAACAAATTTGAAACATGAAGTGTACCTGGCTTGTGCATCCTTATGAGTGGCGGTCGGGGACGAGCGATGGTCTTTTCCTACCAATCTATCCCCCTAGGAGCATGCACGTAGTACTTGATTTTTGATGACTTCTAAATTTTTGCAATAAGTATATGAGTTCTTTTGACTAATGTTGAGTCCATAAATTATACGCACTCTCACCTTTCCACCTTTGCTAGCCTCTTCGGTACCATGCATTGCCCTTTCTCACCTTGAGAGTTGGTGCAAACTTCGCCGGTGCATCCAAACCCCATGATACGATACGCTCTATCGTACATAAACCTCCTTATATCTTCCTCAAAACAGCCACCATACCTACCTATCATGGCAGTTCCATAGCCATTCCGAGATATATTGCCATGCAACTTCCATCATCTTCATCATGACATACATTACTTTTGTCATATTGCCATTGCGTGATCATGTAGTTGACATCGTATTTGTGGCAAAGCCACCATGCATTATTTTTCATACATGTCACTCTTGATTCATTGCACCATCCCGGTACACCGTCGGAGGCATTCATATAGAGTCATATCTTGTTCTAAGTTTCGAGTTGTAATCCTTATGTTGTAATCAATAGAAGTGTGATGATCATCATTGTTAGAGAATTGCCCAAAAATAAAAGAAAAGAGAAAGGCCAAAAGAAAAACAAAGAAAGGCCCAAAAAAGAGAAAAAAAAGGGGGCAATGCTACTATCTCTTTTCCACACTTGTGCTTCAAAGTAGCACCTTCTTCTTCATGTAGTGAGTCTCATATATTGTGCTTCAAAGTAGTACCTTGTTCTTCATGTAGTGAGTCTCATAAGTTGTCTTTTTATACTAGTGGGAATTTTTCATTATAGAACTTGGCTTGTATATTTCTACGATGGGCTTCCTCAAATGCCCTAGGTCTTCGTGAGCAAGCGAGTTGGATGCACACCCACTAGTTTTCTTTTGTTGAGCATTCATAGCTCTAGTGCATCTGTTGCATGGCAATCCCTACTCCTCATGTTGACATCAATTAATGGGCATCTCCATAGCCCGTTGATTATCCTCGTCAATGTGAGACTTTCTCCTTTTTTGTCTTCTCCACACAATCCCAACCATCATATTCTATTCCACCCATAGTGCTATATCCATGGCTCACGCTCATGTATTGCGTGAAGGTTGAAAAAGTTTGAGATTATTTAAGTATGAAACAATTGTTTGGCTTGTCATCGGGGGTATAGAAGTTGGGAACATGTTTGTGTGACGAAAATGAAGCATAGCCTAACTATATGATTTTGTAGGGATGAACTTTCTTTTGCCATGTTATTTTGAGAAGACATGATTGCTTTGATTAGTATGCTTGAAGTATTATTATTTTTGTGTCAATATGAACTTTTGTCTTGAATCTTTCGGATCTGAATATTCATGCCACAATTAAGAAGATTTACATTGAAATTATGCCAAAGTATCACTCTGCATCAAAAATTCTTTTTTACCATTTACCTACTCGAGGACGAGCAGGAATTAAGCTTCGGGATGCCTGATACGTCTCCAACGTATCTATAATTTTTGATTGCTCCATGCTACTTTATCTACTGTTTTGGACTATCTTGGGCTTTATTTTCCACTTTTATATTATTTTTGGGACTAACCTATTAACCGGAGGCCCAGCCCAGAATTGCTGTTTTTTGCCTATTTCAGTGTTTCAAAGAAACGGAATATCAAACGGAGTCCAAACGGAATGAAACCTTCGGGAACATGATTTTCTCACCGAACGTGATCCAGGAGACTTGGACCCTACTCCAAGAAGTAACAGAGGCGGTCACGAGGGTGGGGGGGTGCCCCCCTAGGGCACGCCCCCTGCCTCGTGGCCCCCCTGTTGCTCCACCGACGTACTACTTCCTCCTATATATACCTACGTACCCCCAAACGATCAGAATAGGAGCCAAAAACCTAATTCCACCACTGCAACCTTCTGTATCCACGAGATCCCATCTTGGGGCCTGTTCCGGAGCTCCGCCGGAGGGGGCATCCACCATGGAGGCTTCTACATCAACACCATAGCCCCTCCGATGAAGTGTGAGTAGTTTACTTCAGACCTTGTCCATAGCTAGTAGCTAGATGGCTTCTTCTCTCTTTTTGGATCTCAATACAATGTTCTGCCCTTCTCTCGTGGAGATATATTCGATGTAATCTTCTTCTTTTTGCGGTGTGTTTGTTGAGACTGATGAATTATGGGTTTATGATCCAGTTTATCTATGAACAATATTTGATCTTCTCTGAATTCTTTTATGTATGGTTGAGTTATCTTTGCAAGTCTTCGAATTATCCTTTTTGGTTTGGCCAACTAGATTGGTAGTTCTTGCAATGGGAGAAGTGCTTAGCTTTGGGTTCAATCTTGCGGTGTCCTTTTCAAGTGACAGAAGGGGCAGCAAGGCACGTATTCTATTGTTGCCATCAAGGGTAACAAGATGAATTTTTTTTATCATATTGCATGAATTTATCCCTCTACATCATGTCATCTTGCTTAAGGCATTACTCTGTTTTTAACTTAATACTCTAGATGCATGCTGGATAGCGGTCGATGAGTGGAGTAATAGTAGTAGATGCAGAATCGTTTCGATCTACTTGTCTCGGATGTGATGCCTATATACATGATCATACCTAGATATACTCATAACTATGCTCAATTTTGTCAATTGCTCAACAGTAATTTGTTCACCCACCGTCGAATATCTATGCTCTTGAGAGAAGCCACTAGTGAAACCTATGGCCCCTGGGTCTATTCTCATCATATCAATCTCTATCGCTTTATTACTTGCTTTATTTTTACTTTGCCTTTTACTTTTCACTTTGCATCTCTATATCAAAAATACCAAAAATATTATTTATCATCTCTATCAGATCTCACTCTCGTAAGTGACCGTGAAGGGATTGACAACCCCTAATCGCGTTGGTTGCGAGGAGCTATCGTTTTGTGTAGGTACGAGGGACTTGTGCATGGTCTCCTACTGGATTGATACCTTGGTTCTCAAAAACTGAGGGAAATACTTACGCTACTTTGCTGCATCATCCTCTCCTCTTCGGGGAAATCCAACGCGGCGCTCAAGAGGTAGCAGAATACTCAGCGGTGGTATATTTGTAGGCATCATGAATCGTGCGTCAAATCTAGTCCAAGATCTTTGATTAGAACTTCTAGTTCTATATAGATAGTGGGGTACATAGTTTGGTCACAAACTAGAGGTGGTGACCTCTATTTACAGAGCTTTGGAACGCCTTCACACCTCAACTTCTACTTATATCACTACAAAAAAATACACTTCCGTGATGATACGTGTTTGTCACAGTAGGTCGCGTTTTTTGTCATGCATGTACATCCATGACGATTTTATGACAGAATCAAGATAGTCATACATGTGCTATCGTAGAAGTGTTCCATGACATTACCAAAATTATCATCACGGAAGTGTCCACTTCCATGACGATAAATCGCGCGTCACAGAAGTGCTTTCATCAAGGGTGACTGACACATGGCATCCACCGTAACGGAACACCGTTAAGCTATCAGGTCCGGTTTTGGATCCGATAACCCGCTAATAGCCTCGACCAATGGGGATTTTCCACGTGTAAAATCAGCATTGGCTGGAGGAAACACGTGTCGGCTCATCGTTGGGACAGATGTCATCCACTCATTGGACCGAAGGCGCCTGTGATACATCAACACGTGGCACGGCCCAACATAGGCCTATTCCTGTGAAAAGGCCGGCCCATTTGACTTGGTCAAAAGGCGGCGGGCCGGCCCAAGGAAAGCATGTTAATGGCATGTTCGCATATAGCCCATTTACAGCCCACTAACCCAGGGCCCGTTACGACCTATCCGAATTAGGCCCAGTAGCGTCATCTGGGCCATCCAATATGATTCTAGCCCATTTTAGTCCGGCCCATGTATGGCCCATGACGTCTTTCAACCCATATGAGGCCCTTTGTAACTCTTGGCCCATTAACGGCCTGTGGTGAAACTGGCCTGTAATAAACAGTGTATCACTTTATACCCATTAACGGCCCGTTAATCCATTGGGCCATTTGCAGCCCATGTTATCTTTCGGCCTTCTCAGGGCCCATTTATTCTTGGGCTCATTTCCAATATTTGCTTACTTACGGCCCGTTACTGCCATTTTCTGCTTGTGGGCCAAATTTAGCCCATGGTTACAGTCGGCCCGTTTGTGGCCTGTTAATACATTGGGCCATTTTCATAGCGTCATCAAATATGGCCTATTAACGATAGCCCATTATGGTCAGCCCATGAACCGACGATTCCATCTCTAGCCCGTTTATGGCCATAATGCGGTCTATTATTGGCCCATGTTTGGCCAATCGATCATACGGCCCGTATAAGGCCCATTGACGATATGGCTCATAGAACGCCCATTGTTTCTACGGCCCGTAGAAGGCCCATTGTTTCTACGGCCCATAGGAGGCCCAGTGTCACTGTAGTAAATATGTATCCCATGGTTATTGTGGCCTAGTTTTAAAAAATAGGTTATTGCGGCCACTAGCAAACCGCGGAAAAAGAACTGCACTCACTACAAGCAAACAAATAAACAAGACAACAAGGAAACAAATAAGCAGCAAACTTACGCTAGGCTATCATGGCTATTACACATATTGCATCCACTGGGCATCAAAGTTCGCCACCAGCGCAAATAAACGCGCCGACAAAAAAATATACAAAATTGAGAGCACTTCAGAAGGCACTAGGCCTGGCCAGGTCGGGGCCCCCAAATAGCCGAACAAGCTGATTGGACCTTAGTTGTGTCAATGATAGATGCATCACCCGTAGCTGTATGGCATGATGGTGCGCAAGGCAGTCCTCTGACATCTTCATTACATCTTTGACTTCAAGTCGGAGCTGAGCTGAAGCAAGCCTTTCCGCTTTAAGTTGAGACTAAAGAAGTCAAACTGAGTGAGGCAGCGACTGCATAGAGGTTGTCTCACACCTGCTGGTGAGTAGCTTCAACTCACTGTCTTCATCAAGACAGGACCTTGGGGTCATCTCGCTGTCCTCAAGATGGTTTGTCTCACTATCTTCCCTAAAGTTCTGCCTGGCATAAGAGATACGACTCTGAAAGAGAAACAAGGAGACACGTAACAGGTTTCACAATTATATAAGAAAATAAATGGATCTGTTCTGCATAAGGAACATGTTTTTACAACTACAATTTGAAACTGGTAGTTGTTGCGAACATCCAATCAGATGTAAACAGCAAAGCAAACAGCTGTGGAGAAATCATGCCTATCCAAATCTATACTAGAACAAAGTTTGAAGGCTTGAGAAGAATGAACTTACATTACATGTTAACACGGGCTGGACAAAGCCCTTCTCCATGTTGCTGGAAGGATAATTCAATAAATTCCCCAAAGAAAATTCTTTATAAGCAACCAGTCAAAAAAATATATTTATAAGCGTTCCCATTATTCTACATTTTGCAAAGAGTAAATATAGATCAAATAATATTGGAAAAAACAGAGGATAATGAAGCTCAAGTGCAGACTGATGATACGTAATCAAATAGCAATTAATTAAGTACAGTGTTACAACACAAAAGGGAGAGAGGTACTAACAAGAGCAATGCAGAGCCCAGTACTGTTGTGACATCGTATGATCGTTTGAGCAAGGAGATTCATCTGAAATTAGTTTTCATACAAGAGAGAAGGTAAGGCAGATGCAGAAATTTAGGAGTTCAAATTTTTAATTGATATCATAGATAGTACCTAATGCTGGGCTCTCAGCAGTTCTAATAGGGGTTTGGCCCCTAGAGTAGGGGTAAAGTGTGGTAAAGTTGGGCATGTGTTTTCTGTGGCTGCTGGTCTATCTGATTTAACAGGTATCACTACCTTTTCCAAATACCTAGTTTGTACTCCTTGAGGATCTGCACTCACCCTCTTCCTTTTGGACATCTATTACGAAAGAACAATATTTGACTAGAAAAACATAGTATGACGACACATGGAATAGGTACAAAAAATGGATAGGTATGGCATATACTCATCTATGATGCTTAAACTAAGCAGATGGTGTAACAAAGTAGAAGTAATGCAAGAGGTCAGATGCAAAATATGTGCGACCAATACAACCTTGCCAAGTTAGAGTAAGCACCTTGATGGGTGAATAAGATAGGCCATCCTCCACCATGCCAAGTTTGTTAGCCAGTGGATTGTTCCGCAATATTCCTCTCGTGCGCCCATTCTCATATTCATTTTGATAATGTTCAATATCTGACATGCATGAAAACATAAAAACAAGTGAGATTATCTTTGTAATGCAGAAGTGATTCTAATCCAATACTGCCTCCCTGTAAACCCCTTTGTGCTATCTCTGCAATTCTTTTAAGAGATGCCATGCATGCTATAATTTGTGTGTCCATTAACATAATGTGGCCTACTACCCAAAATATGAGAGCTCTAGAAGTGATGACACTTCGCAGAAGACAGCTTCAACATATAGTAAAGAAGAACAAGTCGACCTGACCTGACAGATTCAAAATATACTATGGGAGAACAACTCGACCTGACCAGTCGACCGCAAGAGAAGAGGATCATCTTAAAGAAGAGCAGGAGAGCAAGCAGATTCAAGATATTACAAGTCTTTCAATACAATGTCGGTTGGCCACCCATAATGAACCAAAGCGCACAGAGAAATACTCCATCTCTCCATATGTGGCTCACATGCATTTTGAAACTAAAGTAGGAACATTTAGCTGACCAATTAAACATCTCTCAGTTTTACTAATATCAGCATAATATCATATAGGAATTTGTACAACTAAGCTTGTTTAGCTCGATGGGTGGAGAAGTACTATTATGAGACGAACCACGTAGGGTGATCGTGGTCATCATAAAATGGGGAAACCATAAGCATGATGAGTACAGTGTTGACCGTGGTAGTGGGATGGCAGATCTGAAGCTGCAAACCGCGCAAAGTGTAGTTAGCAACCGATGTTTGCTTTGAAATAACAACTAAGATTTTGTATGGACAAGAAAGTACAGTCAACAAGTGACAAAGAAATGCAATTATGTTGTCTCTCTATATGTCGCGACATGCATTTGGAAACTCAAGTGGGACCTTTAGCTAACCAATTAAATGTGTCTATTAACTAATATCAGTATCATATCACAATCATATTTGAACAACTAAGCTTTCAAATTTTGAGTGTTGTGTTGTTTACCTTGAAGGGTGGAGTAATGCTAGTACGACAAAAAGCACCTGCGCAAATCATAGTAGAGTAGATAAAAGGGGAAAACCCTAAGCATCAACAGAAAAATCAGGAAAGTGGAACTAGCTGGACCAATGGGCGGCGCACATGCTTTTCGAAACGAATATATGAACATTAGGTGACCAATTAAATGGTCTTTGTTTTAGTGATATGGGCATCATATCAGATTCATATTTCAACACGTAAGCTTTGGGTTGAGGTCTTGAGGAGCAGTGCTAGCACGACACGAAGCACCTACGATGATGGTAGTGAATATAAAGGGGGGAAACCATAAGCTTTACGAGTATAGTGCCCGTGCCATGGCGGATCCTAAGGTGCAAACCAGACAAAGCTACTTCGCAACCAACGTTTGCTTTAAACTAGCCACTACGATTTGGTACGGACAAGAAAAGTACAGTAAACAAATTACGATCTATTTTCCGGGTGAGATCAATAACTTAAGCACATATGGAAGAGTACCACCTCTCTTGCGATGTCGTGTAGGCCTCTGTTGATACGTTGAGGGTGATACGGGTGCGATGGCTGTCGGTTGCGGGGAAGAAGACTTTAGACGGCAGACGGCCGGGTCAGGGGATAAATCCTATTGTCATGGACGAGGCGGCCGTAGGAGTGGCAACGGCAAGATGGACGACGGCACCGATGAAGCGAGGGGACGCGATGAAAGGATCCTGGTCCAGCGCCGTGGATGAGAGACGTCCATCTCTTGAAGTGGACGACGGGGTAGGGGTAGCGGCTCCGGCAAGGTGGAGGATGGGGTGGGGGACGGAGGAGGCTGGCCGTAGTGGGGAGGTTATCGTGGCTCCGACGGTGTATGAATGGGGAAATGGAGGGGAGGGCGGATCTCAAACTTTGGGACGCGCTTCTCTGAAATGTGGGAAAGTTACGAACTTACCCCAGTTTAAAGTTTCAGACATTGCGTCGGTTGGGGATAGGATGATAATCTCGCATCTCCCAAATATTTGCCGGTAACTATTTTGGGCGAGGAGAGCGTGTTTTGCCGCCCACGGTTGGCACCCACGGTGTATGAACGGGGCTGACAGGTAGGGCGGTTGTGTCACGTCTGAAGGAAGTTACACATCTGCCCCTATTTAAAATATTAGCCTACATCAATTTCAGACGAGGAGAGTTTGTTTTGCCGCCCACTGTGTATGCATGGGGAAATGGAGGAAGACACACATGTCTTTCAGACGAGCTTTAATCAAATGTGTTTTGCCGCCCACATTTGGCGCCCACCGTGTCTGAATGGGCTCAGAGGCCATCGTGTCACGTCTGATTGAAGTTACTAGTCTACCCCTATCGACAGCAGTGTAAATCTGGTCGATAAGGATGTCAAGTGTCAGGGGTAGACAGTAATTCTATATCGCAAACACTTGCTTCGAACAGCCCACAAATTATAGTGGGTGTTTAGCCGCTTCGTTCAAAACTTGGGAGAATTAGCATTCACGTTTGCCCTGGGCCCTGGCAACTAAATTCAAATCCAATTTCTATTCTATTACGAATATCCACAGATAATTCTATGTTTTGTTATTTATTTCCTCAAAACCACAACAAAGATTTATTCCACCTTTATATAGGATTATGATTTAGAAATGTCGTGATCTTTGAATTCAGTAGGTTGGATACACTTTGAGTCAAACAGTTATTTCATCCAATACAATATGCTCACACGAAAAACAGTTCACCTTATGTCAATCATACAAGTACTGAGGATTACCTCGCCTAAAAAATTCGGGTCATTACAACACATGGACAACATAGAGGGTCTTACAACATAATCCATTTAGAGACATGACACAACATGCAAGTACAATGATCTAATGACAATTTCAACTGGTATCTAAAGAAGAACCAGGATTACCCTGGGCTTAAGATAGCAGAAACAGCAGGACCTCCTCCGTCTTCAAATGCAACATTCTTACTTCCTCCAATTCTTGGGTTGCTTGCATAATGCGTGCCACTAATTCCATAATTTCCAGCCTCAAGATCGAGATTACCTCATTCATGGAAGCCACACCATCTCTTTTTGCCTCTAGTAGAGCCTCAAGAACTATAATATATGTGCTTAGACTGCTCTCCGACAGTGTTGCCTCTGAACTGCTACCTCTGGTAACATGGATGGCGCACTGCTTCCACAAATATATTTTAGGGTTGTACATTGTGTCCTAGTGTGAACGGCATCCTGAAAGGTTTCTACTGGACATAAGTTAGAGATGGTTATCGCATGATCCAGGCAGTAAGCTTACATGGTAAACAACATACGAATTATTTCCGAGCATGTCAAGCTATATTTAAATGGTTCGAAGCAGCATCAGCCGAAAAGAAATTAAAATGGTAAGATGAAACTAGGGATGTAAGTGGCAAATAAACGACATCTGCCAATCCCATCTAGTTAGTTTTTGCTAGCTCCCTAGTTCATTTTCCTCAAAAAATAAAAACTCTTTTGAACTATCATACCATTAGTGGACTTTAATCGGGATTAAACAGGACCCAGTTGACATCCCTAGTTGAAAGGGAGTGTACCACTGCTATATTTAAGTTGCCAAGGCATCTAAGCAGTTGAAATAATCTGAGAAAGCACTTAACAGTGTGGCCTCATATAAACTATGAAGACAGTCTTGTGATGAAGTTCAGAGGAAAAGTTAAGGACTCAAATGAACTAGGCATGCATTTCTTTATGATAGTACAGCTGACACTGCTTACATATTGGCCCACTCAGGTATTGCGTAACAATAAACAACCATTCGAATCAAGCAGTACAGCAAAGCAGACAACTAAACTATTTGTAATTCTGTAGGATTATAGGTTGAGGGCACAAGCCAAGAAAGCAGCCCACTCGCATTACATTTCACATGTACTAAAACACACTGGCTTACCATATGTTGATGTGAAGCCTCACTGCCGTTGCAATGTTCTTTGAAGATATCGTCAGCATCCCGTGGTTGCAAATCTAGTTGTTGTAGTTTATTTTGCACCCTCTATTTAGGTAAAATTAATTTTAATCGCATGCACTGGTCCGAATTGATCATCAATGGTTCATCTAAACTAATGAAAGAAGGGTGTGTGCATACATGACAATATATCTGCTTCCCCCTATTTTTATGCTTGTTCGAGGTGCCGGCCCCAAAAGAACAAATATTTTGCTTGATGGGGTTGGCAGCTCCATAATTAATAGAAGCATCAAATTAGTCATGCAACTTGAGAAGATCAAGAACACACAAACAAGTAATGAAAAGAGGCTCGGAGCAGTGATGTACTGGCTAGCATCAGAAAATGTAGGGTAAAACGAACAAAAAGCAGTGGAACCACATGCTAGTTTGCTGATGTGTAATTAAGCATAGAGAGAACATTAAGCAGTCTGATGGAACCAACAGGTGGCATGAGAATAACACCATTATCATAAATATAGCATTCAAGAAGTAAAATAGTAGGCAGTGATATCTAGGAAGTACAGTAATACTTAGGACAAAACTAAAGCATATTAACTATATGTGCACTGGTATGTAATTTAGCACAAGTAACATGTTCATTGCCAGAAGTATGGCCCTACAGGTGCAAGCAGAATAAAACTTCTCATGAAAAACTGAATGATGCCCTGAAGAAATTCAAAGGTGCGGTTCTTATGCTAAGAAAGTGAACATAGCCGCCGGCCGTTGGATAATAGTACCTGATTTTCGGCGGCGTATGGGTATCGTTGTCATACTTTATAGCTAAGGATCATCGATGGTGCTCGTGTTGCGGTTGATTTTGAGCCGGCTGTCGCCGTCGCTGAAGTGGCTCCAGTGCTACGGTTGCGGCGCCTGTCAACATACAAGAAAGCTCATCTGTGGTAAGTGAACAGTTGCACGATAAAGAGAAAAACCAAAGGAGTACAAATCGAAATAACCTGATGAGGTTGTGACGTCAGTAAAGCAGGGCCGGTGGAGTTGAATATGGTGTCCGTGGAGCAGGTCCGGCGTAGTGGACAAAGGCTTCGGCGGGCGTGTTGTAAAGTGCTTTCGGTGAGGCAGATCTGTTGCGGCGGACGAGGGCTTGTATGAAGGGCCAGCGAAGGGGTGGATGAGGGAGTCAGTGAAGGGCCTACACTATGGTGGACGAGGGCACTGGTTAAGTAGATCCAGTGCGGTGGACCATGATGGCGGTCAAGGAGATCTAGAGCGGTGGACAAGCCAGTCGCTGAAGCGGCTCCGGTGAAGTGGTGAGTTGGCAGTTGGGGGTTCCAAGGTGTGGAAGGTAGATCCGGCAGGGTGTGAGGTCCACCGCTATGGCGGAGGACTAGATTCGGCGGCTTGCCGTGGTTGGGGGTGGGTCGGGGAGGGAAAGGGGAGGGCTTTGGGGAAGAATGTTGGGGGCAAAGAGGGGAAAAGAATGGAGTTACCAAAGCAGCCCTTTTCCGTTCATGTGGCAGGGGTAAAATAGGAATATTGTATGGCTAAACTTTCGGGCGCGAGATATTTCGATGTGAGCGGGAAGTTTGAAAGCTTTTGGCACCTGAAATTATATTCTGCTCTTGTACGGCCGACTATGATATCATGGCCGATAATTTTTTTGTTTTGCACGCAAAAAAAGTGCAGGTTTTGAAAATCAATGTCTCCAACTCGAAACTTAGATTTTCCATTCAATTCAAATATGGATCATTGAGCTACTACAAGCAAATACCATCATACGGTCCAATTCAAATGAAATTCCAAATGTGTTTATCCTAAATATGATGACAAAAGCAAAAATGTGTATGTGTATGAATAAAGTGGATGACTATAAAGTTTGAACATGCTTGTATGTGTATATCTCTAGGTTTGACATATGAATTTGAAACCACGAAATCCCTGCTTAAAAAATGTACCTCCGTTTAAATGAATTACAAAAGCTAATGATGGAGTCGAATTCCAAAATTCCAATCTTAGGTTTGTAATTCTAGTAAATATCACGCATGTTCAAAAGTATTGTTATCTCATAGTCCAAACTGTGAAACAAATTGATCAACCGTGAGTGCACACACTATTGACCATGTATATCTCAACTACACTAAAGTCCCTCAAATATAGACACCTCACTCTTTATCTGAAGCCACCCCCCCTTGTCCCCCCCCCCCACACACACACAGAAGTCATTCTCTCCCCCAAACACCAACACACGAGCACATTAACACCCCTCTCTCTTCTAAAGTCTGGACCCCAATATAGGTCTCTATCACTTTGTCTCTCGAGCATGCACACATCTCTTCCCCCACTCTCTAGGTCTCCCAGCATCTCTCTTTCCCAAGCACACGCACTATGTAGAGTGTATCTTTCCCATACACACAAAATTTCACCCCCAAACATCAATCTCCCTAGTTATGTAGTTCTTGCACACACACCTCACACTTTGTCTCCTTGTGCACCACTCTCCTCTTTCTATCTCTCCCACATGCGGAACCGCCCCAGCTCCTTCCCTGTATACATATATGTCGTGACTCTTTCCATAGCTCCCTAATATATCATCGTTCTCGATCCCACACATTGTTCTCTACACCATCTATTCTAGATCTCTCATGAAGTCCCTGTCACACACATGATGACTCACTTCCCTTGCGTCTCCGCACATAGGCCAATTTCAAACAACATCAGCATTCTCTCCCTATCTATACGCCATTTATGTACACAAACGACCCCTCTCACCCCCTCTCTTCCTCTCTCTCTCTCTCTCCGCCGCTAGCTCTCTCTCTCTCGCGCGCGCGCGCGCGTGCGCGCTCTCTCGCTCTCACACCCCTCTCCCACACACACTCGATGTCTATTCCAAATAGTCTGCTCCCCCCACCCGCACCCATGCTATCCCGCTACTACACATGTCACACCATTCCCCCTTCCCTTATACTAGGTTTACATCATTAGTGGTATTTCTACTCCACATACACACACTCCCTCTCACACACAAACGCGCGCACAAACACACACAGACACGCACAAACACCCATTTATCTGGATCCTCATCTCTCCCCATGTCCGCATGTGTATCTCAAACACTCACTCTCTAATTATGTATATGTGTCTCCACGTTACACAACACAAAGCCCCATGTACATGTCTCTCTCTATCCTCCACACACATAGACACAAAGAATCTTTTATCATTGCCTCAGTCTCTAGACATATCACACATGCACACTGTCTCTCTCTCTCTCGCAAACAAGCTCAACAAGGGTTTCCCCGTGAATAACTTACCGTCTATTCATAAATAGTTGTGGCAGTACAGCGAACACGAGATGTGAAAAAGAATAAATCTACACGTGCTTAGACCACCTCGTATGAATACTAGGACTAGAGCAAGCCAAAAAGCGTGCCGTCGTCACCCCCTACTTATCGGCGACGGGAAAACCTTTGTTTTACACAGTCGAGAAGTCATTGTGCTAAGGCCCCACATGCTGAGGCATTGAATAGAATGTAGATGCTAGTTTACGGAAACAAGTATCGATAATACGTTTGTATCTCCATACTTATATTTCTTCTCTTATAAAAAACCAAGTTGGTGATGATGGTATGTGTGCCATCTTGCAATATAGACCGTCTGATCTATATCTGACGGATGGAAATTAAACTAAAAGATACCCGCACCCCTCTCCACATTTGCAGACAAGGCCTTCCCTCGTTCATCCTTATCTCCAAGAACCTCATTGTTGAGCAATTAAGAAAGGAAGCCTATGGAACAAACTGGCCTGGTGGCCGCTGCCGGCGTTGTCAATCCCAATGCCTCCACTCAGTACGACCACCAATCACCACCACGCCCCACTCCTCTTCACTTTATCTCCTATTTCTTGAGATATCATTAGTTTTTACACATGGGATTACTCCTGCATGGGTCAATCACAACAAGTGTTTTATAAAAAATGCATCTTGATGTTCCGTGCAATGCACAGATCTTGCTAGTACTCCTACAGAAGACTAAGTTGGTGATGATGGTGTGTCTGCCATCCGTCATTTCTGACCATTAGATCTACATCTAACGACTGTGAGGTAAGTTGTTGACTTTTCTCACCAACATCCCACTTGTCTACCAATTTGCAGAAAAACCCATAATTAGTATCTTAAAACCAACCACATCCCTCCCTGACCTCACCAAAACAGCCCAAGGAATATATTCTAATTGAAACATAATATATCTCTAGTGATATATGTATATCAAAATTAGAGTTTTTTATATCAAGTTTCTGAATAAGTATTATTCTAATTATGATTCATTGCAACGCACATGAACATTGCTAGTATTTCCAACCATGCAATTTTTTCCTAGTATTCCATAGTTTCGAGTTCTCCATCAAGATATTAGTCACTCATGGTTGATATTTACTTTCAATCATGTACACATATGCACTATGTAACTAGCCTTGCTTATTGGCTTCCAAAGCTTAACTTCCACTCCTACTTACAATATGTAGAGTATTTAACAAAAAACTACCACTTTCAACCAGTTCTAGGAAGAATCTATTGTAGAAAAATAGCAACAACATACCCAAAATTTCTTAATCCACGCCAAAAACTACTACCTAGTACTCCCTCCATCCACAATGTAAGACGTTTTTGCAAGCTAGTTTAGCTTGCAAAAACATCTTATATTATGGGACAGAGGGAGTACCGATTAGGTTCGTTTAAACCCATTTATGACAGGGTTGACCCACACGTCCGTGCTGACGAGGCAGCTTAAACCAACACATTTTGTTTGACCGTTGACACGAGGGACCCACATCTGACCTTCTACCCTGTTATCCCCCCTCAACTCTTTATTTTTCCCGAACATTACTTCAAACAGTACTGATGCGTGTTCGTGGTGGCGTCGGTGATGAGCGAGTTGGCTGTCGCTCCGCTAGACGGGTCGGACGCCGCGCTGGCCTCCGCACGGGTTGGCAGGCTAGCTCGAGCGTGACTCACGAGCGAGCAAGCCTCCGCGATGGCCTTCGCTCGAGCCAGATGGTTGGCCTTAGCGCGGCGCGCACGAGCAAGCCGCCGCGCCGCCGTGCCAATCTAGCTAGCAAACCTTGCAGACAAGCAGCTGGAGGGAGCTATCTTGGCTAGCTAGCGGCCGTGAGCACCGGACGGAGCTGGCATCCGGGCTGCCGCAAGATGGGATCCGCACCGCCGGCGGTTTTGACCTCACCTTATGCCGGTGGCGGTAGCTGCGTCCCATGGCCAAGGATGACTAGGTGGACGGGCCGGAGGTAGGAGGTCACTCGGGGATTTTTGTGTAGACTGACATGTAGGTCCCACAAGTCATAACGCCCGGTCAAATAGAAGGCGTTGACTTAATGGGCGACATGGGCCCTGTCAGAGGTTAGAGTTAGATTCTAACCCTGAACTTACTCTAACCAAAGTGGTGTTTGGATGGCAGGGTTGGATTGACAACAAATGTATCCAAACAGGGCCATGGGTTGAAACATGCCTATAACGGCACTTTGTAGAGTAGTCGTTTCTTGGTAGGGCTGGTTGGTAAGAGCATGTACAATGGTTGATAAGGTAGTCTTATCTTAAGTATGCCGCGTATGCAAGTGGTAGTAGTTTCTTGGCATTATTAGTGGTTTCTTGCATTATTAGGGGTTTCTTGTAAGGAACAATGTACTACTAGCGACAAAAGGCAATTCTAGGTTGCGTTGTACTCCAACGAGTACTACTAGTGGTCGTGGGAGTGTATACCTTGTTTTGTGGGTTTGATCTGGCCGAACGCACGGAGGCCTTTTTTTAAATAGTAACTTCACTGTCAGCCAATATTTTACACGGGTAGTTTGAGTTTTGAAGTCAAACGGACATGCGGCACCACAATCTGGGTGCACTGGATAGCCTAGCCACGTGAACAAGTTTTCCTTCCCAGCATCTCATGGCTCGCGTGCTCGCCCTAGCCGCACCTCGCTTGCAGCTTCCTCATCAGCTAGTAGCATATTTAAACTAGCGCCTCCCAATTAAGCTCGAGGAGCCGGAAAAGCCTGGCAGCGCATTGGGAACTATGCAATATGGCTCTGTACGTGAAGTGCTCTACTACTACTCTGTAGCTTGTGGCATTGCATGCATGGACTTCACTCCATTATCGGCTCTATTATAAAAGAAATTCCTCTTGACGTGTTTTTTTTTGAAACAAAGGCAAAAGCTTTGCTTCATCTCATTCATAAAGAAGGAATTACTAACAAAGTTCGACGAGATCCATTACACCTCCACAAATGGAAGCAAAAAGCATAGTCTCATTGTATCAAATAACTAAAATGTTTTGCCCCCGTAGTAACCGTCGCTGATAAATAGGCTGCTAGTGTGTGCGTGAGAGGAGCGGCTGAGTAGGCCAGCTACGTGAGAGGAGCGGTTGAATAGAGCACCGAGATTACTCACTAGGCCACTACGCAGGTGTACTTTCCCTACATTGATAGTACAGCGATGGTTCTAGAGAACAGTAGTACCCTCCACTTCCAACTGTAGCTCCTTGGCCCTGAGATTCAAGAGTTCAAAACTGGTGCACTATACTAGACTAGACTAGAAGTACAGTACATCGCACACTAGTTGAGAAAAGGTAGTACTAATACTGCTACAGTACGAGTACATACACCTCCGTCACATAATGTAAGACGTTTTTTGACATTAGTTGGCGTGTACAAAAAATAGCAAAAACATACCCAAAATTTCTTAATCCACGCCAAAAACTACTACCTAGTGCCAAAAATTTCTTACTAGTGCTATTATTTATAGTATAATGCAATCCCATAACGTCCCATAATGCTAGTACTAGTAGTAAATAATAGCCTCACCCCTTCGCTAAGGAACGATCTACAGTTGGAAGGGACGAGGCCCTGCGGTTACTACACTCTTATCTCCTCCTCACCAGTTCCCCTCGCCCCGAAGAAGGCAGTTCGTCGCTGCTCCCATGGATTCGTCGGGCGGTTCTCCTCCTCGTCGGGGCTGGGAGACCTTGGACGACGATCCTCTGGGAGAAATCACATGCTGCTCCGACGTCCTCATCGCCGCAAGACTCGGTGCTTCCTGCACCAACTTTTTCAAGACGGTGCTTGAACAGGCTTGGGAAAAGGCCATGCTTGTTGGTCTTCCATGCTTCCTCAAGGAGAAGGTTCTTCTATGGGACAATCCTTCAAACAGTCCACCACTCCATGGCCATGGTTGCACGTTGACTCTGCTAGAGTTGTCGACGTTGAGAGGTAGTCGGATTTTGTCTGATGAGCAGGTCAGTAATGGAGTTTGCTCATGTAGTACTTAGTTATTCCATTTCCATCCCGTAATTTCTCCGTTACCCACCGTCTTATATATAGGTCTGGGTCGGTGCCGATGAAGATTGGCTTGCATACCTCCGACCTAATACCACCATCATTTTGCACAACATCCACAGCAGTGCGGCCATTCCGGTAGACCCCTTCTCCACCATTGGGATCGGCCTTCCGGACTGGCTGGGCTTGAATACGTATGATGATGCCTACATGAGATTGAAGAATATAGCAATTGCGGACCCGCCGACAAAGCGATGCAGCTACGACGATTACTATCTCATCGTGGTGTTCGACATAAGGATTGCCATCAATGCAAGAGGCAGTAATGGCAGAGGCTGGCACATGTTGGCGGCGGCAGATTTGTACCCCTACACGTTTGAAGACACCGTGCGCCATCTAGGCCACATCTTCGCGGTGACAAGCCAGGGGACTTGTTTCATCTGGTTTCCATCCTATGGTACGGGAGATTACAAACGGAATGCACAAACCATCATTTGCATCCCTAACGGTACTCCATTATTTTGCAGGGACCAGTCATCCCCCGATCAAAATAAGATCGTCAATCCTGAATGTGCATTTGCATCCGTGATTCGGTCTAACCTGGAACCTTGTAGCTGACTTTGGCATATTGGGATCAACTATCTTAGCAGTCGTTACCCATGGTACCATTGATGTGCAACATGGTCACACAATCTACCACGATCGGACCGTCACCATCTACCCAGGTATTCCATTTTTAACCCTCTCGACTTCTCTTTCATTGTTGTACAAGTACTTACTAGTACTAGTAGGAGTACTTTTTACCTTGGAGGACGCGTATAGCTAGCTAGGCCCTTGAAGACTTGAACCCACTAGCTGCCACCATTTTTGTTTTTCCATGTCTTACTATCTCATCCATGTAGCCAAGAGTGGCTATATATAATAAGCTGGTTATTTTACTTGCTCTATACCGGAGTAGTACTATTTTCTGCACAGTATTACTGACCGCCATATTTGAGCACAACATTATTATGCATGGAACTTGACTATGTACGTCACCATGTGTCCAGATCTAAGATGCCGCGTGTACCAGATGAATGGCGTCGAGTTTGACCCCCGTGATGCTACGTGGGTGCCAAGGAACACTCTTGGAGTACTCGCTTTTCATTGGGGACAGCTACCCCATTGTGAAGCGGATGCCACCTTCGGTGCACGACATGGAAGGCCTACCGTTCATGAAGCATGGTTGTGTCTTTAGT
This sequence comes from Triticum aestivum, assembly GCF_018294505.1. Taxonomy (NCBI): domain Eukaryota; kingdom Viridiplantae; phylum Streptophyta; class Magnoliopsida; order Poales; family Poaceae; genus Triticum; species Triticum aestivum. The sequence goes on from NC_057810.1 coordinate 395,696,142, forward strand.
GCGCACCGCCGGATGAACGACATGCTGGGACACGCTATCCCTGATTTATGCTGCTTCAGCTTGGATGGGTCTTCATCGTGTGGAACCGGACTAGAAAGCTGCGACAATGATTCCCATTGCCCACTACTATGGATCGTGCCATCCATGAAGAATACCTGGAACTGGAACCTGGAAGAGGACATGTAGCCCATCTATAACGTGTAAGTGGAGTACGGTAAATTGTGAACGGTACCGCTGTGAATATATGTAGACTGGTCGTGCACAAATTTATCACATGAATTAGAGATGAACTTGTGTGGCATACTGGCATTTGTCCTTTAGAATTTAATACGTGCAACTTGTGTGGTTGTTGCACGGGCTCCAGCACGCTCTTTGAGAAGAAAAAAAGGTCGCACAGCATTGGATATACGTGATGTGGCGGCATCATACAGTAGCATCGTTCGCTATAGTTCTAGTACACTCCTACTAGGATGACAACTCCTATAAAACCTTGCACTTGGCTCTTTGCCTCTGTTGGCGTTCTGGGAACGAGGGTCCCTAGACTTGCCTGCCTGTGGCCTGCGGCGTGGCTCAAAGGAGGCCTAGCGCAGCCCAACTTCATCAATGCAAGCTGAAGACCCTCGCGAGGGGCCAAGCCTCGTGGGGCGGACGACAAGGAGCTTCCTCAGGCACGGCCTCGTCAGGCTGGCTCACGAGGAGGCGGAGAGCTCAAGGCGGGGTACCTCGCGAGGTGCCCATGAAGCAAGTCATGACAACCAAGGGCGCCAGTCGGGCGCCAGCCTGCGCAGTGTCCTCCTTTCCTCTTTGGTGCAAAGGGAGCAAGCGCAGGCGAGAGCATCAAGCACAGGCATCCATTTCGGTGCAACAAGACCAAGACCAGCCCAACGGCAGGGAAGAAGTCATTGTGGAGCCCAAGCAGGCGTCACCACCAGAGCCTTTGACAGGCGAGGACCAACTTTAGTCAGGATAAGTGTACCCGATGTTCCCCTTCAAAATGGCCAATTGTTGGCGCCCTTCCCGCTCAATATTTGGGAAGAGGCCCAGGGCCTTTGCCTATAAATAGGACTAGCCACCCCCAGGGTAGAGGTATCGAGAATCCAAGAGCCAGAACCAGGTAGCACCAGCCAAGAACAGACCCTCGCGAGGCTGTTCTTCCTTGTATTGTTCATCATCAGCCCAAGAGGCAATCCAACACACCACACACTGGAGTAGGGGATTACACCACAATGGTGGCCTGAACCAGTATAAATCTTGTGTCTCTTGTGTTGTTCAGTTAGTAGTTTAGATCCTAGAGATTCGGCGAGGAACAGGCAGGCAGAAGGTTGAATCTCCACGCGCACCCTAGAGTTTGAACCTCAAGGGTCTGCCGGAATCCGAAATCCGACATTTGGCGCGCCAGGTAGGGGTGCGCCGGAATTTGCCTTCCGTCGTCTCGTTCTTCTCCGACCATCGCATCCATGTCTGACGCTCGTCGGGCTCGCGCCGGGTGCCGAGCTGCCCTCGCTTCCCGCGTCACCCAGACGGCCCCCGTCGGGGGTCGCCCTCGTCGTTCCCCGTCAACGCCGCCATCAGCCCGGCGGGGAACGGGCAGCAAGCATCATCCCAGCATTTCCCCGTGGCCTCTTGGGAAGAACCACGCGGCCTCTTCTTCACCCACCCAGTCGCGCCGGCTCCCTCGATCGTCGCGGCCCTCCTGGGCGGCTCGCAGGCGCCGCCCTCTAGCCACCACGTCAAGCCGTTCGTCTGCCGGGTCGGCACCGCCTCCACGCGGCAGGGGGCTCCCCGGGGCCAGTCGGATCCATCGGCTAAGCTGACCTTCAGCTCCGAGGACCACCCCACCAACTCGGCCTGCTCGCGTGTGCTCCCCATGCTCTGCACGCCCACCATCTGCCAGGTGGCCATCACCAGGACCGTCATCGACGGTGGCGTGGGCCTCAGCATGCTCTCAGTCGAGGCCTTCAACCTCCTCCGCATACCCCGGGAGCGGCTGCAACCCAGCCGGCCTTTCTCGGGCGTCGGAGGCGGGTTGTCCAGCTCCTTGGGGCAGATCCGACTCCCGGTAACTTTCGGCACCTACAACAATTTCCGCACGGAGCTGGTCGATTTCGACATCGCCCCCATCGGCCTCCCCTACAATGCCATCCTTGGCTATCCAGCATTGGCCAAATTCAAGGCCGCGACTCACCCGGCGTACAACCTCATGAAGATGCCCGGGAGCAACGGCATCCTCACCGTGCCCAGGGACACCGAAGGTGCGCTGCGAGTACTCAAGCTCGCCCTCAAGAAGGCGGCGGCGGCGCGGCCCGCCGACGCAAAAACCCCCAAGCCCAAGGGGGCTGCACCGACCAAGAAGAAGCAGTTGTTCACCCAAGACAAGGCAGAAACCAAGCAGGTACCTATCGACGAGGACGGGTCCACTAACGCCACTTTCACCATAGGCACCAACCTCGAGCTCGAGCAGGAGGAAGCCCTGGTCAAGTTCCTGCGTGCAAACAAGAAGGTGTTCGCCTGGGAGCCCGATCAGTTGGTGTTGGGGAACGTAGTAATTTCAAAAAAAAATCCTACGCACACGCAAGATCATAGTGATGCATAGCAATGAGAGGGGAGAGTGTTGTCTACATACCCTTGTAGACCGTAAGCGGAAGCGTTATGACAACGCGGTTGATGTAGTCGTACGTCTTCACGATCCGACCGATCCAAGTACCAAACGTACGGCACCTCCGAGTTCAGCACAGGTTCAGCTCGATGACGATCCCCGGGCTCCGATCTAGCAAAACTTTGAGGATGAGTTCCGTCAGCACGACGGCGTGGTGACGATGATGATGCTCTACTGGCGCAGGGCGTCGCCTAAACTCCGCGACGATATGACCGAGGTGGAATATGGTGGAGGGGGGCACCGCACACGGCTAAGGAACGATCCGTAGATCAACTTGTGTTGTTGTGCCTAGAGGTGCCCCCCTGCCCCCGTATATAAAGGAGCCAGGGGGAGGGGGTAGGCCGGCCAGGAGGGGCACGCCAGGAGGAGTCCTCCTCCCACCGGGAGTAGGACTCCCCCCCTTCCTTGTTGGAGTAGGAGAGAAGGAAAGAGGGGGAGAGGGGGAAGGAAAAGGGGGCTGCACCCCTTGTCCAATTCGGACCAGAGGGGGGATGCGCACCTCCTTCCTTTCGGCCTCTCTCCTCTATTCTCGTATGGCCCAATAAGGCTCATATACTCCCCGGCGAATTCCCGTAACTCTCCGGTACTCCGAAAAATACCCGAATCACTCGGAACCTTTCCGAAGTCCGAATATAGTCGCCCCATATATCGATCTTTACGTCTCGACCATTTTGAGACTCCTCGTCATGTCCCCAGTCTCATACGGGACTCCGAACTCCTTCAGTACATCAAAACTCATAAACTCATAATATAACTATCATCGTAACGTTAAGCGTGCGGACCCTACGGGTTCGAGAACTATGTAGACATGACCTAGAACTATTCTCGATCAATAACCAATAGCGGAACCTGGATGCCCATATTGGTTCCTACATATTCTACGAAGATCTTTATCGGTCAAACCGCATAACAACATACGTTGTTCCCTTTGTCATCGTTATGTTACTTGCCCGAGATTTGATCGTCGGTATCCAATACCTAGTTCAATCTCGTTACCGGCAAGTCTCTTTACTCGTTCTGTAACACATCATCTTATAACTAACTCATTAGTTACAATGCTTGCAAGGCTTACGTGATGAGTATTACCGAGAGGGCCCAGAGATACCTCTCCGACAATCGGAGTGACAAAACCTAATCTCGAATTATGCCAACCCAACATGTACCTTCGGAAACACCTGTAGAGCACCTTTATAATCACCCAGTTACGTTGTGACGTTTGGTAGCACACAAAGTGTTCTTCCGGTAAACGGGAGTTGCACAATCTCATAGTTGCAGGAACTTTGTATAAGTCATGAAGAAAGCAATAGCAACATACTAAACGATCAAGTGCTAGGCTAACAGAATGGGTCATGTCAATCACATCATTCTCCTAATGATGTGATCCCATTAGTCAAATGACAACACATGTCTATGGTTAGGAAACATAACCATCTTTGATTAATGAGCTAGTCAAGTAGAGGCATACTAGTGACTATATGTTTGTCTATGTATTCACACATGTATCATGTTTCCAGTTAATATAATTCTAGCATGAATAATAAACATTTATCATGAAATAAGGAAATAAATAATAACTTTATTATTGCCTCTAGGGCATATTTCCTTCAGTCTCCCACTTGCACTAGAGTCAATAATCTAGTTCACATTATTATGTGATTTAACACCAATATTCACATCTGCATGTGTTTAATACCCATAGTTCACATCATCATGTGATCAACACCCAAAGGGTTTACTAGAGTCAATAATCTAGTTCACATCGCTATGTGATTAACACCCAAAAGAGTACTAAGTTATGATCATGTTTTGCTCGTGAGAGAAGCTTAGTCAACGGGTCTGTCATATTCAGAGTCGTATGTATTTTGCAAATATTCTATGTCCACAATGCTCTGCACGGAGCTACTCTAGCTAATTGCTCCCACTTTCAATATGTATCCAGATTGAGACTTAGAGTCATCTGGATTGGTGTAAAAGCTTGCATCGTTGTAACTTTTATGACGGGCTTTTTTATCACCTCCATAATCGAGAAACATCTTCTTAGTCCTCACTAAGGATATTCTTGACCCATGACCAGTGATCTACTTATTAGATCAAAATTTTATTCCTTTGCCAAACACAGAGCAAGGTATACAATAGGTATGTTCACAGCATAGCATACTTTATAGAACCTATGACTGAGGCATAGGGAATGACTTTTCATTCTCTTTCTATTTTCTGCAATGGTCGGGTCTTGAGTCTTACTCAACTTCACACCTTGTAACACAGGCAAGAACTCCTTTCTTTGACTGTTCCATTTTTGAACTATTTCAAAAATTTATCAAGGTATGTACTCATTGAAAAATCTTATCAAGTGTCTTGATCTATCTATATAGATCTTGATGCTCAATGTGTAAGCAGCTTCACCGAGGTCTTGCTTTGAAAAACTCTTATTCAAGTATCCTTTCATGCTATCCAGAATTTCCATATCATTTCCAATTAACAATATGTCATCCACATATAATACTAGAAATGCTACAGAGCTCCAACTCACTTTCTTGTAAATACAGGCTTCTTCAAAAGTCTGTATAAAACCATATGCTTTGATCAACTCATCAAAGCATATATTCCAACTCCAAGATGCTTGCACCAGTCCATAGATGGATCACTGGAGTTTGCACAATTTGTTAGCACCTTTAGGATTGACAAAACCTTCTGGTTGCATCATATACAACTCTTCTTTAAGAAAACCATTAAGGAATGCAGTTTTGTTTATCCATTTGCCATATTTCATAAAATGCGGCAATTGCTAACATGATTCAGATAGACTTAAGCATAGATACGAGTGAAAAACTCTCATCGTAGTCAACACCTTGAACTTGTCGAAAACCTTTTGCGACAATTCTAGCTTTGTAGATAGTAACACTATCAGCGTCCGTCTTCCTCTTGAAGATCCATTTATTTTCTATGGTTTGCCGATCATCAGGCAAATCCATCAAAGTCCATACTTTGTTCTCATACATGGATCATATCTCAGATTTCATGGCCTCAAACCATTTTGCGGAATCTGGGCTCATCATCGCTTCCTCATAGTTCGTAGGTTCATCATGGTCTAGTAACATGACCTCCAGAATGGGATTACCGTACCACTCTGGTGCGGATCTTACTCTGTAAGACCTACGAGGTTCTGTAGTAACTTAATATGAAGTTTCATGATCATCATCATTAACTTCCTCACTAATTGGTGTAGTAGTCACAGGAACAGATTTCTGTGATGAACTAATTTCCAATAAGGGAGTAGGTACAGTTACCTCATCAAGTTCTACTTTCCTCCCACTCACTTCTTTCGAGAGAAACTTCTTCTCTAGAAAGGATCCATTCTTGGCAACGAATGTTTTGCCTTCGGATCTGTGATAGAAGGTGTACCCAATAGTTTCCTTTGGGTATTCTATGAAGACGCACTTCTCCGATTTGGGTTCGAGCTTATCAAGTTGAAAACCTTTTTTCATATAAGCATCGCAACTCCAAACTTTAAGAAACGACAGCTTAGGTTTACTGCTAAACCATAGTTCATACGGTGTCGTCTCAACGGATTTAGATGGTGCCCTTTTAACGTGAATGCAGCTGTCTCTAATGCATAACCCCAAAATGATAATGGTAAATCAGTAAGAGACATCACAGATCGCACCATATCCAATAAAGTGCGGTTACGACGTTCGGACACACCATAACGTTGTGGTGTTCCAGGTGGCGTGAGCTGTGAAACTATTCCACATTGTTTTCATTGAAGACCAAACTCGTAACTCAAATATTCGTCTCCGCGATCAGATCGCAGAAACTTTATTTTCTTGTTAAGATGATTTTTCCACTTCACTCTGAAATTCTTTGAACCTTTCAATTATTTTAGACTTATGTTTCATCAAGTAGATATACCCATATCTGCCCAAACCATTTTGTGAAGGTCAGAAAATAGCGATACTTGCCACGAGCATCAACACTCATTGGATCACATACATCGGTATGTATTATTTTCAACAAGTAAGTAGCTCGTTCCATTGTTCCGAAGAACGGAGTTTTAGTCATCTTGCCCAAAAGGCACGGTTTGCAAGCATCAAATGATTCATAACCAAGTGATTCCGAAAATCCATCTTTATGGAGTTTCTTCATGCGCTTTACACCGATATGACCCAAACGGCAGTGCCACAAATAAGTTGCACTATCATTATTAACTTTGCATCTTTTGGCATCAATATTATGAATATGTGTATCACTACGATCGAGATCCAACAAACTATTTTTATTGGGTGTATGACCATTGAAGGTTTTATTCATGTAAACAGAACAACAATTATTCTCTGATTTTAAATGAATAACTGTATTGCAATAAACATGACCAAATCATATTCATGCTCAACGCAAACGCCAAATAACATTTATTTAGGTTCTACACAAATCTCGAAAGTGTAGGGAGAGTGTGATGATGATCATATCAATCTTGGAACTACTTCCAACACACATCGTCACCTCACCTTTTTACTATTTTCTGTTTATTCTGCAACTCCCATTTCGAGTTACTACTCTTAGCAACTGAACCAGTATCAAAATGCCGAGGGGTTGCTATAAACACTAGTAAAGTACACATCAATAACATGTATATCCAATATACCTTTGTTCACTTTTGCCATCCTTCTTATCCGCCAAATACTTGGGGCAGTTCCACTTCCAGTGACTAGTCCCTTTGAAGTAGAAGCACTTAGTCTTAGGCTTAGGACCAGACTTGGGCTTCTTCACTTGAGCAGCAACTTGCTTGCCGTTCTTCTTGAAGTTCCACTTCTTCCCTTTGCCCTTTTTCTTGAAACTAGTGGTCTTGTCAACCATCAACACTTGATGATTTTCTTGATTTCTACCTTCATCGATTTCAGCATCACGAAGAGCTTGGGAATCGTTTTCGTCATCCCTTGCATACTATAGTTCATCACGAAGTTCTACTAACTTGGTGATGGTGACTAGAGAATTTTGTCAATCACTATCTTATCTGGAAGATTAACTCCCACTTGATTCAAGCGATTGTAGTATCCAGACAATCTGAGCACATGCTCACTAGTTGAGCGATTCTCCTCCATCTTTTAGCTATAGAACTTGTTGGAGACTTCATATCTCTCAACTCGGGTATTTGCTTCAAATATTAACTTCAACTCCTCGAACATCTCATATGATCCATGACGTTCAAAACGTCTTTGAAGTCCCGATTCTAAGCCGTTAAGCATGGTGCACTAAACTATCAAGTAGTCATCATATTGAGCTAGCCAAACGTTCATAACGTCTGCATCTGCTCCTGCAATAGGTTTGTCACCTAGCGGTGCATCAAGGAAATAATTCTTCTGCGCAGCAATGAGGATAAACCTCAGATCACGGATCCAATCCGCATCATTGCTACTAACATTTTCAACACAATTTTCTCTAGGAACATATAAACATATGGAAGCAACAATGCAAGCTATTGATCTACAACATAATTTGCAAAATACTACCAGGACTAAGTTCATGATAAATTTAAGTTCAATTAATCATATTACTTAAGAACTCCCACTTAGATAGACATCCCTCTAATCCTCTAAGTGATTACGTGATCCATATCAACTACACCATGTTCGATCGTCACGTGAGATGGAGTAGTTTCAACGGTGAACATCAATATGTTGATCATATCTACTATATGATTCACGCTCGACCTTTCGGTCTCCGTGTTTCGAGGCCATATCTGCATATGCTAGGCTCGTCAAGTATAACCTGAATATTCTGCGTGTGCAAAACTGGCTTGCACCCATTGTAGATGGACGTAGAGCTTATCACACCCGATCATCACGTGGTGTCTGGGCACGATGAACTTTGGCAACGGTGCATATTCAGGGAGAACACTTCTTGATAATTTTTAGTGAGAGATCATCTTAAAATGCTACCGTCAATCAAAGCAAGATAAGATGCATAAAGGATAAACATCACATGCAATCAATATAAGTGATATGATATGGCCATCATCATCCTGTGCTTGTGATCTCCATCTCCGAAGCATCGTCGTGATCACCATCGTCACCGGCGCGACACCTTGATTTCCATCGTAGCATCGTTGTCGTTTACGCCATCTATTGCTTCTATGACTACCGCTACCGCTTAGTGATAAAGTAAAGCAATTACAGGGCGTTTGCATTTCATACAATAAAGCGACAACCATATGGCTCCTGCCAGTTGCCGATAACTTCGGTTACAAAACATCATCATCTCATACAATAAAATATAGCATCACGTCTTGACCATATCACATCACAACATGCCCTGCAAAAACAAGTTAGACGTCCTCTACTTTGTTGTTGCAAGTTTTACGTGGCTGCTACGGGCTTAGCAAGAACCGTTCTTACCTACGAATCAAAACCACAATGATAGTTCGTCAAGTTAGTGATGTTTTAACCTTCGCAAGGACCGGGCATAGCCACACTCGGTTCAACTAAAGTTGGAGAAACTGACACCCGCCAGCCACCTGTGTGCAAAGCACGTCGGTAGAACCAGTCTCGCGTAAGCGTACGCGTAATGTCGGTCCGGGCCGCTTCATCCAACAATACCGCCGAACCAAAGTATGACATGCTGGTAAGCAGTATGACTTGTATCGCCCACAACTCATTTGTGTTCTACTTGTGCATATAACATCAACGCATAAAACCTAGGCTCTGATACCACTGTTGGGGAACGTAGTAATTTCAAAAAAAATTCCTACGCACACGCAAGATCATAGTGATGCATAGCAACGAGAGGGCAGAGTGTCGTCTACATACCCTTGTAGACCATAAGCGGAAGCGTTATGACAACGCGGTTGATGTAGTCGTACGTCTTCACGATCCGACCGATCCAAGTACCGAAAGTACGGCACCTCCGAGTTCAGCACACGTTCAGCTCGATGACGATCCCTGGGCTCCGATCCAGCAAAACTTCGGGGATGAGTTCCGTCAGCACGACGGCGTGGTGACGATGATGATGCTCTACCAGCGCAGGGCTTCGCCTAAACTCCGTGACGATATGACCGAGGTGGAATATGGTGGAGGGGGGCACCGCACACGGCTAAGGAACGATCCGTAGATCAACTTGTGTTGTTGTGCCTAGAGGTGCCCCCCTGCCCCCGTATATAAAGGAGCCAGGGGGAGGGGGTCGGCCGGCCAGGAGGGGCGCGCTAGGAGGAGTCCTCCTCCCACCGGGAGTAGGACTCCCCCCCTTCCTTGTTGGAGTAGGAGAGAAGGAAAGAGGGGGAGAGGGGAAAGGAAAAGGGGGTTGCACCCCTTGTCCAATTCGGACCAGAGGGGGGCTGCGCACCTCCTTCCTTTCGGCCTCTCTCCTCTATCCCCGTATGGCCCAATAAGGCCCATATACTCCCCGGCGAATTCCCGTAACTCTCCGGTACTCCGAAAAATACCCGAATCAGTCGGAACCTTTCCGAAGTCCGAATATAGTCGTCCAATATATCGATCTTTACGTCTCGACCATTTCGAGACTCCTCGTCATGTCCCCGATCTCATACGGGACTCCGAACTCCTTCGGTACATCAAAACTCATAAACTCATAATATAACTGTCATCTTAACGTTAAGCGTGCGGACCCTACGGGTTCGAGAACTATGTAGACATGACCTAGAACTATTGTCAGTCAATAACCAATAGCGGAACCTGGATGCCCATATTGGTTCCTACATATTCTACGAAAATCTTTATCGGTCAAACCGCATAACAACATACGTTGTTCCCTTTGTCATCGGTATGTTACTTGCCCGAGATTTGATCGTCGGTATCCAATACCTAGTTCAATCTCGTTACCGGCAAGTCTCTTTACTCGTTCTGTAACACATCATCTTATAACTAACTCATTAGTTACAATGCTTGCAAGACTTACGTGATGAGTATTACCGAGAGGGCCCAGAGATACCTCTCCGACAATCGGAGTGACAAAACCTAATCTCGAATTATGCCAACCCAACATGTACCTTCAGAAACACCTGTAGAGCACCTTTATAATCACCCAGTTACGTTGTGACGTTTGGTAGCACACAAAGTGTTCTTCCGGTAAACGGGAGTTGCACAATCTCATAGTTGCAGGAACTTTGTATAAGTCATGAAGAAAGCAATAGCAACATACTAAACGATCAAGTGCTAGGCTAACGGAATGGGTCATGTCAATCACATCATTCTCCTAATGATGTGATCCCATTAATCAAATGACAACACATGTCTATGGTTAGGAAACATAACCATCTTTGATTAATGAGCTAGTCAAGTAGAGGCATACTAGTGACTATATGTTTGTCTATGTATTCACACATGTATCATGTTTCCAGTTAATACAATTCTAGCATGAATAATAAACATTTATCATGAAATAAGGAAATAAATAATAACTTTATTATTGCCTCTAGGGCATATTTCCTTCAGTTGGCAGGGATCCCACGGGGTGTAATCGAGCACCACCTCAACATGTGTCCCAACGTGCGCCCCGTGAAGCAGAAGGCGAGGAGGCAGTCCACTGAAAAGCAGGCCTTCATCGTCCAGGAGACCCGCAAGCTAGAAGCCGCGGGGGTTATTCGCGAGGTCCGATACCCAGATTGGTTGGCCAACCCCGTAGTTGTGCCGAAGAAGGAAGGGAAGGAATGCATGTGTGTCGACTTCACCAACCTCAACAAAGCATGCCCGCAAGATCCATTCCCGCTCCGTCGCATCGATCAGATCGTCGATTCCACCGCTGAGTGTGACCTGTTATGTTCTTGGACGCCTTCTCCGGGTATCACCAGATCAAGATGGCGGTGGAAGACGTGGAGAAGACGGCCTTCCTAACCCTGTGTGGGGTGTACTGCTATACATGCATGCCGTTTGGACTGCGCAACGTGGGGGCGACCTTTCAGCGGCTCATGCACATCACCTTGGGCCCGTAGCTCGGAAAGAATGTGGAGGCTTACATCGACGACATCGTAGTGAAGTCTCGTGAGGCCAAGACCCTGATACAAGACCTAGAGGAAACCTTCGCGAGCCTCAACGCAGTGAGCCTGCGGCTCAACCCGGAGAAGTGTGTGTTCGGAGTCCCCTCGGGCAAGCTCTTGGGCTTCCTCGTGTCCCACAGAGGTATCGAGGCCAGCCCAGAAAAGGTCAAGGCAGTCGAGGACATGAGCCCACCAAAGACCCTTAGAGAAATGCAGAAGCTCATGGGACGCGTGACTGCGCTGGGGCGCTTCATCTCCAGGTTAGGGGAGCGAGCACTGCCTTTCTTTCAGCTGATGAAGAAGAAGGGGCCCTTTGAATGGACTGAAGAAGCCAATAAAGCGTTCCAAGATCTCAAGAGATACTTAACCAACCCTCTGGTGATGGTGGCCCCACGCCCTCAAGAGCCCTTGGTACTCTATCTCGCCGCCACTCCTTACTCAGCCAGCGCGGCTCTGGTGGCAGTTAGGGAGAAGCATCAGACCAAAGCCACGGCTGTTGCACGTGTCAAGGCAAAGCAAGACCAAAAAGGACTCGTAGAGGTCGCAACCTCGGCTGGGGAGGATCAGCCGCCACAGGGAAGCGCGCCGGAAACGGAGGAAGCTCTTCCCCCAGGCAACTAGCCTTCGGAGACCCCGTCGCCTCAGCAGGCGCCATAGCCTCCGGAGGGCACCACCAGCGCCGACGCTCCAAGCCTCGTCGAGCACCCGATGTACTTCGTCAGCACAGTGTTGCGGGACGCGAGGGCACGGTACCCCATGCCGCAGAAGCTCCTCCTCACGCTACTGGTGGCTTCGCGCAAGCTGCGACACTACTTCCAGGGTCACCCGATCAAGGTTGTCTCGGCATACCCCTTGGAAAGGGTGCTCAAGAGCCCTAACTCGGCCGGAAGGGTCGCTGAGTGGAACATTGAACTGCAAGCATTTCAGCTCGAATTCAGTACGACCAGAGTCATCAAAGGTGCCGCGCTAGCAGATTTCGTGGATGAATGGACGGAGGCACCGGATCTCAAGGCCGACGAGGACCGATCACTTTCCCCAGGAAGCGAGGCGCCAGAAGGCTGGGTCATGTACTTCGACGGGGCGTTCTCCAGGCATGGCGCTGGGGCTGGGCGGTGCTCATATCTCCCACTCAGGACAAGCTATACTACGCCGTGCAGCTCTGCTTCCAGCAGGGTGAAAAGGTCTCCAACAACATAGCAGAGTACGAGGGACTGATAGCGGGCCTTAAGGCTGCCGCTGCCTTAGGAGTGAAGCGTCTTACTATCAAGGGTGATTCGCAGCTCCTTGTCAACTTCTCCAACAAGGTATACGAGCCAAGAGATGAGCACATGGAGGCCTACCTTGCGGAGGTCCGCATGATGGAGAAGCAGTTCTGGGGGTTAGAGCTACAGCATGTGCCCCGCGGCACTAATCAAGAGGCCGACGACGTCGCCAAAAGAGCCTCCAGGCGGTTGCCCCAGGAGACAGGCGTCTTCGAGGAATGGCTCTTCAAGCCCTCGGCCCAGCCGCCATTGTCGAGCACAGCACAGCCTCGGGTGGAGCTTCCTCAGCCACCTGCCTCGGGAGCCCCAGCCTGTGGCCCGGCCTGATAGAGGCAAAGGTGTCCCGTCTTTCGATGAGATGGTGGATTTCGCTTTGGTGGAAGTCGACTTTGACGATCCGACTACGAACGTGCGAGGACGTCGCGCCTTAGCAATCGCTAAACCAACTCCGAGAGGTTATTGACCACGCCGGAGCACGATCAACCTGACCACGAGGGTCTGTTTCCTGCGAGCAAACGAAGAACAAGCAAGAAACTAAGATTGCAATCTGGATATTGCGAATATAAGATGAAAGCTTTATTGATCAAGGTGGGGTTCTGTGACGCCTTTGTCTGGTCGTTGAACACAAACGAAGTATGCGAAGTTGCAGCTATGGCGAACTTTTAATCTAAACAAAACCCCAAAGTCTAAACGATGCCCTAAGGGCTTTATATATGGAGGAAGAGGGGGGAATTTCGTGGCCCTTGGTGGAGGAGTCCGAAATCAACCCTATCTCTTGTTTCCCCACACATACGGACTCTAAAAATAGCCTATACTTATGTATTTCAAAATTACATGGGCCTGGCCCAATAATAAGGTGACGCAGCACCTAAAATAGCCTCGGGACGAAATTTATGAAGTGGCATCTTGTATATTTCGTCCAAGGCTTCATGCACCCATTATGGTGGCTTCAAAGTCCTGAAATCATCACTTGTAACTCCATTCTTGTTCCCCTTGCACATGCCATCATCTCCATGCTTGTTCTTGCTCCAATGTTCATCCTTCTCCAAGCTAGGCCCTTCATTTGTAAGCAAAACAAATGTATCCAATTTAGGCAGCATCATATTCTCATGAACATTAGAATCATTACCAAAAAACGAAAGTACCTGGTAATTTAGTTGGCGTGCACGAGCTCTAGTAATTGGTCAAGTATGTATAGCAGCAGGGGCTGTGGGTGTAACAATTGTATTGATGTCCTCATCATCCTCCCCTTCTTGAAATGAAGTCGTCCTCGACGGAAGTTCATCTTCCTCACCCAAATAAGGCTTCAAATCTGCAATGTTAAAAGTGGGACTAACCCCAAAATCTGCAGGCAGCTCAAGTTTATATGCATTATCATTTATTTTCTCTAACACCTTAAAGGGACCATCAGCACGTGGCATTCGCTTTGATTTGCGCAAATCAGGAAATCTATCCTTACGCAAATGTAACCAAACAAGATCTCCAGGTGCAAACACAACATGTTTTCTACCCTTATCTCCAGCAAGTTTATATTTAGCATTCATACGCTCAATGTTTTCCTTAGTTAACTCATGCATTTTTAAAATCAATTCAGCATGTTGTTTAGCATCAAAATTAACCTTCTCCGACGATGGAAGAGGCAACAAATCAATAGGTGCACGAGGTAGGAAACCATACACAACTTCAAAAGGGCACATCTTAGTAGTAGAATGCAATGAACGATTATAAGCAAATTCAATATGAGGCAAGCATTCCTCCCACATTTTCTTATTACTCTTCAAAACAGCCCTAAGCATAGTAGACAATGTTCTATTGACTACTTCAGTTTGGCCATCAGTTTGGGGGTGACAAGTAGTACTAAAAAGCAGTTTAGTCCCCAACTTAGCCCATAAACATCTCCAAAAGTGGCTAAGAAATTTAGTATCACGATCTGAAACAATAGTATTTGGCACACCATGCAAGCGAATAATTTCACGAAAGAACAAATCAGCAACATTAACAGCATCATCACTTTTATGACATGGTATAAAGTGTGCCATTTTCGAGAATCTATCCACGACAACAAATATGCTATCCCTCCCCTTCTTTGTTCGAGGTAAACCTAAAACAAAGTCCATAGATATATCCTCCCAAGGAACACTAGGTACAGGCAAAGGCATATATAAACCATGAGGGTTGAGTCGTGACTTAGCTTTTTGACATGTAGTGCAGCGAGCAATAAAACGCTCAACATCCCGTCTCATCTTTGGCCAAAAGAAATGTGTAGCAAGTACGTCCTCCGTCTTCTTCACGCCAAAGTGTCCCATTAATCCTCCTCCATGCGCCTCCTGCAACAACAAAAGACGAACGGAGCTAGCTAGAATGCATAGCTTGTTAGCACGAAACACAAATCCATCGTTAGCGACAAACTTGTTCCACATTCTTCCTTCTTTGCAATTCTGCATTACATCTTTAAAATCAGCATCATGCACATATTGATCTTTGATGGTCTCCAAACCAAATATTTTGAAGTCAAGTTGTGAAAGCATAGTATAGCGACGAGACAATGCATCAGCAATAACATTTTCTTTTCCCTTCTTGTGTTTAATGACATAAGGGAAAGTCTCAATGAATTCAACCCATTTAGCATGTCTACGATTCAGTTTAGCTTGACTTTTAATATGTTTCAAAGATTCATGATCAGAATGTATAACAAATTCTTTGGGCCATAAATAATGTTGCCATGTTTCTAAAGTCCGAACAAGAGCATATAATTCTTTATCATAAGTAGAATAATTCAGACTAGGCCCACTCAATTTTTCAGAAAAGTATGCAATAGGTGTGCTGATAGAGGCAAAGGTGTCCCGTCTTTCGATGAGATGATGGATATCGCTTTGGTGGAAGTCGACTTTGACGATCCAACTACGAACGTGCGAGGACGTCGCGCCTTAGCAATCGCTAAACCAACTCCGAGAGGTTATTGACCACGCCGGAGCACGATCAACCTGACCACGAGGGTCTGTTTCCTACGAGCAAACGAAGAACAAGCAAGAAACTAAGATTGCAATCTGGATATTGCGAATATAAGATGAAAGCTTTATTGATCAAGGTGGGGTTCTGTGACGCCTTTGTCTGGTCGTTGAACACAAACGAAGTACGCGAAGTTGCAGCTATGGCGAACTTTTAATCTAAACAAAACCCAAAGTCTAAACGATGCCCTAAGGGCTGTATATATGGAGGAAGAGGGGGGAATTTCGTGGCCCTTGGTGGAGGGGTCCGAAATCAACCCTATCTCTTGTTTCCCCACACATACGGACTCTAAAAATAGCCTATACTTATGTATTTCGAAATTACATGGGCCTGGCCCAATAATAAGGTGATGCAGCACCTAAAATAGCCTCGGGACGAAATTTATGAAGTGGCATCTTGTATATTTCGTCCAAGGCTTCATGCACCCATTATGGTGGCTTCAAAGTCCTGAAATCATCACTTGTAACTCCATTCTTGTTCTTGCTCCAATGTTCATCCTTCTCCAAGCTAGGCCCTTCATTTGTAAGCAAAACAAATGTATCCAATTTAGGCAGCATCATATTCTCATGAACATTAGAATCATTACCAAGAAACGAAAGTACCTGGTAATTTAGTTGGCGTGCACGAGCTCTAGTAATTGGTCCAGTATGTATAGCAGCAGGGGCTGTGGGTGTAACAATTGTATTGATGTCCTCATCATCCTCCCCTTCTTGAAATGAAGTCGTCCTCGACGGAAGTTCATCTTCCTCACCCAAATAAGGCTTCAAATCTGCAATGTTAAAAGTGGGACTAACCCCAAAATCTGCAGGCAGCTCAAGTTTATATGCATTATCATTTATTTTCTCTAACACCTTAAAGGGACCATCAGCACGTGGCATTAGCTTTGATTTGTGCAAATCAGGAAATCTATCCTTACGCAAATGTAACCAAACAAGATCTCCAGGTGCAAACACAACATGTTTTCTACCCTTATCTCCAGCAAGTTTATATTTAGCATTCATACGCTCAATGTTTTCCTTAGTTAACTCATGCATTTTTAAAATCAATTCAGCACGTTGTTTAGCATCCAAATTAACCTTCTCCGAAGATGGAAGAGGCAACAAATCAATAGGTGCACGAGGTAGGAAACCATACACAACTTCAAAAGGGCACATCTTAGTAGTAGAATGCAATGAACGATTATAAGCAAATTCAATATGAGGCAAGCATTCCTCCCACATTTTCTTATTATTCTTCAAAACAGCCCTAAGCATAGTAGACAACGTTCTATTGACTACTTCAGTTTGTCCATCAGTTTGGGGGTGACAAGTAGTACTAAAAAGCAGTTTAGTCCCCAACTTAGCCCATAAACATCTCCAAACGTGGCTAAGAAATTTAGTATCACGATCTGAAACAATAGTATTTGGCACACCATGCAAGCGAATAATTTCACGAAAGAACAAATCAGCAACATTAACAGCATCATCGCTTTTATGACATGGTATAAAGTGTGCCATTTTCGAGAATCTATCCACGACAACAAATATGCTATCCCTCCCCTTCTTTGTTCGAGGTAAACCTAAAACAAAGTCCATAGATATATCCTCCCAAGGAACACTAGGTACAGGCAAAGGCATATATAAACCATGAGGATTGCGTCGTGACTTAGCTTTTTGACATGTAGTGCAGCGAGCAATAAAACGCTCAACATCCCGTCTCATCTTTGGCCAAAAGAAATGTGTAGCAAGTACGTCCTCCGTCTTCTTCACGCCAAAGTGTCCCATTAATCCTCCTCCATGCGCCTCCTGCAACAACAAAAGACGAACGGAGCTAGCTGGAATGCATAGCTTGTTAGCACGAAACACAAATCCATCGTTAACAACAAACTTGTTCCACATTCTTCCTTCTTTACAATTCTGCATTACATCTTTAAAATCAGCATCATGCACATATTGATCTTTGATGGTCTCCAAACCAAATATTTTGAAGTCAAGTTGTGAAAGCATAGTATAGCGACGAGACAATGCATCAGCAATAACATTTTCTTTTCCCTTCTTGTGTTTAATGACATAAGGGAAAGTCTCAATGAATTCAAGCCATTTAGCATGTCTACGATTCAGTTTAGCTTGACTTTTAATATGTTTCAAAGATTCATGATCAGAATGTATAACAAATTCTTTGGGCCATAAATAATGTTGCCATGTTTCTAAAGTCCGAACAAGAGCATATAATTCTTTATCATAAGTAGAATAATTCAGACTAGGCCCACTCAATTTTTCAGAAAAGTATGCAACAGGTTTGCCATCTTGTAATAACACACCTCCTAATCCAATTCCACTAGCATCACATACAAGCTCAAAAGTCTTATTAAAATCAGGAAGTTGGAGTAAAGGAGCATGTGTCAACTTATCTTTCTATACCGTGAAGGCTTCTTCCTGTGCAGTACCCCAAAGAAAAGGCACATCTTTCTTTGTAAGCTCATTGAGAGGTGCAGCAATGGTGCTGAAATCTCTCACAAAACGCCTATAGAATCCAGCGAGGCCAAGAAAACTCCTCACTTGTGTGACCGTTTTGGGCTGCGGCCAACTCTCAATAGCTTCAATCTTGGCTTTATCAACTTCAATTCCCTGTGGAGTAACAACATAGCCAAGAAAAGATACTCGGTCGGTGCAAAAGGTGCACTTCCCAAGGTTACCAAACAAACGTGCATCACGTAGAGCAATAAAAACAGCACGTAAATGTTCCAAATGTTCTTCCAAAGATCTGCTATAAATCAATATGTCATCAAAGTAAACTACCACAAATCGTCCAATGAAAGCACGTAAAACTTCGTTCATTAATCTCATGAAAGTACTAGGTGCATTAGTTAACCCAAAAGGCATGACTAACCACTCATATAATCCAAACTTAGTTTTTGATAGAGGCGAGGGTCCCGATCTTTCGATGAGATGATGGATATCGCTTTGGTGGAAGTCGACTTTGACGATCCGACTACGAACGTGCGAGGACGTCGCGCCTTAGCAATCGCTAAACCAACTCCGAGAGGTTATTGACCACGCCGGAGCACGATCAACCTGACCACGAGGGTCTGTTTCCTGCGAGCAAACGAAGAACAAGCAAGAAACTAAGATTGCAATCTGGATATTGCGAATATAAGATGAAAGCTTTATTGATCAAGGTGGGGTTCTGTGACGCCTTTGTCTGGTCGTTGAACACAAACGAAGTACGCGAAGTTGCAGCTATGGCGAACTTTTAATCTAAACAAAACCCAAAGTCTAAACGATGCCCTAAGGGCTGTATATATGGAGGAAGAGGGGGGGGAATTTCGTGGCCCTTGGTGGAGGGATCCGAAATCAACCCTATCTCTTGTTTCCCCACACATACAGACTCTAAAAATAGCCTATACTTATGTATTTCGAAATTACATGGGCCTGGCCCAATAATAAGGTGACGCAGCACCTAAAATAGCCTCGGGACGAAATTTATGAAGTGGCATCTTGTATATTTCGTCCAAGGCTTCATGCACCCATTATGGTGGCTTCAAAGTCCTGAAATCATCACTTGTAACTCCGTTCTTGTTCCCCTTGCGCATGCCATCATCTCCATGCTTGTTCTTGCTCCAATGTTCATCCTTCTCCAAGCTAGGCCCTTCATTTGTAAGCAAAACAAATGTATCCAATTTAGGCAGCATCATATTCTCATGAACATTAGAATCATTACCAAGAAACGAAAGTACCTGGTAATTTAGTTGGCGTGCACGAGCTCTAGTAATTGGTCCAGTATGTATAGCAGCAGGGGCTGTGGGTGTAACAATTGTATTGATGTCCTCATCACCTTCTTTGTTCGAGGTAAACCTAAAACAAAGTCCATAGATATATCCTCCCAAGGAACACTAGGTACAGGCAAAGGCATATATAAACCATGAGGATTGAGTCGTGACTTAGCTTTTTGACATGTAGTGCAGCGAGCAATAAAACGATCAACATCCCGTCTCATCTTTGGCCAAAAGAAATGTGTAGCAAGTACGTCCTCCGTCTTCTTCACGCCAAAGTGTCCCATTAATCCTCCTCCATGCGCCTCCTGCAACAACAAAAGACGAACGGAGCTAGCTGGAATGCATAGCTTGTTAGCACGAAACACAAATCCATCGTTAACAACAAACTTGTTCCACATTCTTCCTTCTTTACAATTCTGCATTACATCTTTAAAATCAGCATCATGCACATATTGATCTTTGATGGTCTCCAAACCAAATATTTTGAAGTCAAGTTGTGAAAGCATAGTATAGCGACGAGACAATGCATCATCAATAACATTTTCTTTTCCCTTCTTGTGTTTAATGACATAAGGGAAAGTCTCAATGAATTCAACCCATTTAGCATGTCTACGATTCAGTTTAGCTTGACTTTTAATATGTTTCAAAGATTCATGATCAGAATGTATAACAAATTCTTTGGTCCATAAATAATGTTGCCATGTTTCTAAAGTCCGAACAAGAGCATATAATTCTTTATCATAAGTAGAATAATTCAGACTAGGCCCACTCAATTTTTCAGAAAAGTATGCAACAGGTTTGCCATCTTGTAATAACACACCTCCTAATCCAATTCCACTAGCATCACATTCAAGCTCAAAAGTCTTATTAAAATCAGGAAGTTGGAGTAAAGGAGCATGTGTCAACTTATCTTTCAATACCGTGAAGGCTTCTTCCTGTGCAGTACCCCAAAGAAAAGGCACATCTTTCTTTGTAAGCTCATTGAGAGGTGCAGCAATGGTGCTGAAATCTCTCACAAACCGCCTATAGAATCCAGCGAGGCCAAGAAAACTCCTCACTTGTGTGACCGTTTTGGGCTGCGGCCAACTCTCAATAGCTTCAATCTTGGCTTTATCAACTTCAATTCCCTGTGGAGTAACAACATAGCCAAGAAAAGATACTCGGTCGGTGCAAAAGGTGCACTTCCCAAGGTTACCAAACAAACGTGCATCACGTAGAGCAATAAAAACAGCACGTAAATGTTACAAATGTTCCTCCAAAGATCTGCTATAAATCAATATGTCATCAAAGTAAACTACCACAAATCGTCCAATGAAAGCACGTAAAACTTCGTTCATTAATCTCATGAAAGTACTAGGTGCATTAGTTAACCCAAAAGGCATGACTAACCACTCATATAATCCAAACTTAGTTTTAAATGCTGTTTTCCATTCATCTCCCAATTTCATACGAATTTGATGGTAGCCACTACGCAAATCAACTTTGGAGAATATTGTAGAGCCACTCAATTCATCAAGCATATCATCTAGCATAGGAATAGGATGACGATAACGAATAGTAATATTATTAATGCCTCTACAATCAACACACATACGTGATGTACCATCCTTTTTCGGCACTAGAATAATAGGAACAGCACAAGGACTAAGGGATTCGCGTATATAACCTTTGTCGAGAAGCTCTTGTACTTGACGCATAATCTCCTTCGTCTCCTCTGGATTGGTACGGTATGGTGCACGGTTTGGCAGTGAAGCACCGGGAATTAAGTCAATCTGATGCTCAATCCCTCGAATAGGCGGTAATCCCGGTGGCACGTCTTGTGGAAAAACGTCAGCGAACTCCTACAAAATGTTAGTGACAGCAGGAGGCAAAGAGGAAGGCACGTCCTCGAATGAAAATAATGCCTCTTTGCACACAAAAGCATAGCAAACAGATTTGCTGAAATCTAGCTCATCAATATCAGATTTGGTGGCAAATAAACATGCACTTTTCAATTTAATTTCAGAAGCAACACTAGATGGTTTATTATTAGGCTTCATTTGTTGCTCAAATTCTTTTGCCACAATCTGATTTTCACTCTTATTGTTCTCCTGTTGTGCTTTATTAGCTCTATTAATATCATCTTTCAAAATGGAATCAGGAGTCATAGGAAGCAAAGTAATATTTTTATCCTTATTATGAACAAGAGTATAGTGATTGTTTCTACCATGGTGTACAGAATTTTTATCAAATTGCCATGGTCTACCAAGTAATAAGGAACATGCTTGCATAGGTACCACATCACAATCAACATAATCAGCATATGTAGAGATACTAAAATGCACACGAACAGTACGTGTTACCTTAACCTTGCCGCTGTTGTTGAACCATTGGATGTAGTAAGGATGTGGATGTGGTCTTGTGGTGAGAGAAAGCTTCTCCACCATCTCCATGCTAGCCAAGTTGTTGCAGCTCCCTCCGTCTATTATGACGCGCACAGAACGTTCCTTCACAACTCCCTTGGTATGGAACAAATTGTGCCTCTGATTTTGCTCAGCTTGTGTGACCTGCACACTCAAAACACGTTGAGCAACTAAACATTCATACCTGTCAGCGTCTTCAGGAGCCATGTATTGCGTCTCATGATCAGAATCATCTCCACCATGTTCTTCACGTGTAATAAGAGCCAATGTCTCCTCATCATAGTCACTAGCGGACTCATATCCACCATCTGCAGTAGCAATCATCACACGCGGAGATTTGCATTCCCTCGCATAATGACCTCCTCCCTTACAACGACGACAAATAATATCACTTGTGTGCCCTGTTGATGCCATGGAAGAAGAAGAACGCTGTGCAGACCCCGCAGGTGCGCTCTTGGCAGATAATGGTGGTTGTGCCTGTTTTCTTGTATCATGGCTGGAGGTGGCACCGGATGGAGGTGCTGGTGCAGTTGAAGTAGAAGATGCGCGTGGTGTCCATGATGAAGATCGGCCTGCAGAAAAGTTAGTTCGCCCCAATGCTTGTCGATCCTGCACTTCACGTTCAGCTTTACAAGCAAGATGGAATAAACGAGTGATATTAGTATACTCCTTATAGTCTAGAATGGTCTGAATCTCTCTATTTAATCCACCCAGAAAACGTGCAAGCATAGCTTCATTCTCCTCAACAATACCACATCTAATCATGCCAGTTTGTAATTCCTGATAATATTCTTCTACAGAATTTTTTCCTTGTCTTAAATGCTGCAATTTTTGAAGCAATTCACGTTGATAATATGGTGGAACCCAACGCGTATGCATAGCAGTTTTCAAAGCAGCCCAAGTAGTTGGAATAGGATATAATCTACAATGTTCAGACCACCATACACATGCAAAACTAGTGAAAGCACAAACAGCAGCAGCAACTCGTCTCTCCTCAGGATATTGTAAACATGTAAATCGTTGTTCAGTTTCTAACTCCCAAGTAAGATATATATCAGGAACATATCTACCATCAAATGGTGGAATATTCAATTTCAGTTTAGGAATATGGACATCATCTCGTACCTGAGGTGGTGGTGCAGGCCTACCATTACGAATATATACCTGAGGTCGACCTGCTGGTGGTGATGCTGGTGGCTGCTCGTAGATCTGATTTTGATCAACCTCATCCTCATAATCTCCCACATAATCATCCTCCTCCGCATCAGCAGCAGGAGCCACAGAAGTATCAACAGCAGCACCAACAGTTTGGCCAAATGCAAGAGGAACACGGCTTGCTCGGCGGAGGTCTGCTTCGCGATGTGGAGGTAGTCGTTGTTGTTGTTGTTGGAGAGGTGCGTTAGGTGCAGCGGGTGGTGGTGGTGGAAGACGCGCGAGCAATTCATTAAACTTGTTATCGAGCTTTGTTTCGAACGTCTTCTCAAGGCCAGTGATCTTCTCCATGGCCTCTTCAAAATTGTTCAGCACATCTTGCACCTGTTCAGTCATCATTTGCTGAAACTTATCATGAAGCTCCTTGTTCGATAAATTCTCCCAGTCAATCTCGTCGGCTTGTGATCCTGGCATGGTTAGCAGCAATAGAAACACACAAGAATATGATCCTACAGACTGCGAACAAGTGGTGGTGGTGGGTGTCACAAATCCGTCAAGCAAATCTCAAATTCTTACCAGTTCTTACCCAGCAGCAGGCGGTGATCGGCAACCGTTGTAGTCAAAAACTCTCAAAGCTTGGATAGAGCGATTACCAGGGAGAGTCAAACGCACGACGTAGATGTATGTGGAGCTGGGAAGGCTTATAATATGGTAGCAAAAAGGGTCAGCAATAATCAATTCAGAGATGCAAAGTTGAATAAACGCTCAACGACGGTATTGTGCTGGTCCTAGGCTAGACTGTGCTAGAGCCGCGAGCCTAGAACACTAACAAAATCACGGCGCGGCACGTAAACAAGGGAAAAGCACACTCTGAATTTTTTTTTTCGCTCTTTTTTTTTTGGCGCTCTTTTTTTTTGCGCTGCTTTTTTTTGCGAAAAATCACTATAATGGCGAGTGTCTCAAAACTCTTCCTAGCTCAAACTGACAGGATGGGCACGAAATTTTTTCGACCAATTTTTTTTTTTTTCGACTGCCCGGACCCAAAAACTGGAAACGGGTCAAAAAAAACTTCCTATAATGGCACCTGTCTCAAAACACTCAGAAACACCTAAAAATAGGATAGCCAGAAATTTTTTCGAAAAATGCGTTTTCGAAAAATTTTGGGCCTAAACGGAGCGTGGCTACCCGACTCTTTTTTTTTCCGAAACCTACTCCGGCAAGGAAACACGAATCGGAATCTAGATGGATCCCGAAAACAAACCTAATAAGCAAAGAACTCGCATTGGTGGTGGATATATGGTGGTGGTATATGGCAGCGGTGGTGGTAGCGGTGGTAGTATATGGATATGGATCGGTGGTGGTATATGGACACGGATTGGTGGTGGTATATGGATACGGATTCGGTGCGGTGGTGGTAGATGGCAGGGGCGATGATGATGGTGCGGCGGCGGCGTGACAACTTATGACCAGAACTCGAAACTCTACAAGACTAGACTCTAAAACCAGCAACTAGACACGACGATGCAACCGCAAATTCAACAAAGCAAAACCCTAAAAAGATTATGCAAGGCTCAGATTGGTTCGGATATGATGAACTAACCCTAAATTTTTTTTGTGGCTTTTTCGTGGACTATAGGTATGAAGAACACACTCGATCTAAACTACGAAAAACTGTAAAATCTCACCGAGCAACCTGGAAATCTGATACCACTTGATAGAGGCAAAGGTGTCCCGTCTTTCGATGAGATGGTGGATTTCGCTTTGGTGGAAGTCGACTTTGACGATCCGACTACGAACGTGCGAGGACGTCGCGCCTTAGCAATCGCTAAACCAACTCCGAGAGGTTATTGACCACGCCGGAGCATGATCAACCTGACCACGAGGGTCTGTTTCCTGCGAGCAAACGAAGAACAAGCAAGAAACTAAGATTGCAATCTGGATATTGCGAATATAAGATGAAAGCTTTATTGATCAAGGTGGGGTTCTGTGACGCCTTTGTCTGGTCGTTGAACACAAACGAAGTACGCGAAGTTGCAGCTATGGCGAACTTTTAATCTAAACAAAACCCCAAAGTCTAAATGATGCCCTAAGGGCTGTATATATGGAGGAAGAGGGGGGAATTTCGTGGCCCTTGGTGGAGGAGTCCGAAATCAACCCTATCTCTTGTTTCCCCACACATACGGACTCTAAAAATAGCCTATACTTATGTATTTCGAAATTACATGGGCCTGGCCCAATAATAAGGTGACGCAGCACCTAAAATAGCCTCGGGACGAAATTTATGAAGTGGCATCTTGTATATTTCGTCCAAGGCTTCATGCACCCATTATGGTGGCTTCAAAGTCCTGAAATCATCACTTGTAACTCCATTCTTGTTCCCCTTGCGCATGCCATCATCTCCATGCTTGTTCTTGCTCCAATGTTCATCCTTCTCCAAGCTAGGCCCTTCATTTGTAAGCAAAACAAATGTATCCAATTTAGGCAGCATCATATTCTCATGAACATTAGAATCATTACCAAGAAACGAAAGTACCTGGTAATTTAGTTGGCGTGCACGAGCTCTAGTAATTGGTCCAGTATGTATAGCAGCAGGGGCTGTGGGTGTAACAATTGTATTGATGTCCTCATCACGGCCTCAGGAGCTCGCCTGCTCCTGATGATGGAGCCTCAGGAAGGGTGCTGGATCACAGAGCTTCGGAGCTACTTGACGCAAGGGACCCTGCCGGAGAAGGAGGAGGAAGCAGAGCGTGTGGCGCGGCAAGCTACAGCGTACTGCATCAGGGATGAAGAGCTCTACCGGAAGCGACCGAATGATGTGTCCCTGCGTTGCATCACCAGGGAGCAAGGGAAGGAACTGCTGGCAGATATACACGGTGGAGACTGTGGGCATCATTCGTCGTCACGGACCCTCATCGGCAAGGCATTCCGCAGCGGTTTCTATTGGCCTACCGCGCTCAATGATGCGGTCGAACTAGTGAAGGCTTGCGAGGCTTGCCAATTCCATTCCAAGCAGATCCATCAGCCGGCAGGAGGCCTGCAAACCATACCCCTCACTTTGCCATTTGCAGTCTGGGGGCTGGATATCCTGGGCCCTTTTCCTCGGGCGCCAGGGGGCTATCGCTACCTCTACGTCGCCGTGGATAAGTTTACCAAGTGGGCCGAAGTCGAGGCCGTCCGCACCATCCCTGCTGGTTCTACGGTCAAGTTCATCAAGGGCATCGTGAGCCGGTTCGGGGTGCCAAACCGCATCATCACTGACAACGGTTCGCAGTTCGGTTCGCAGTTCACTAGTAACCTTTTCAAAACGTACTGTGCTAACCTTGGAACGCAGATATGCTACGCTTCGGTGGCGCACCCCCGAAGCAACGGCCAGGCCGAGCGGGCCAACGCAGAAGTCCTAAGGGGCCTCAAGACCAAGACGTTCAAGAAGAAACTGGAGGCCTGCGGCAGAGGTTGGTATGACGAGCTTCAGTCCGTGTTGTGGTCCATCCGCACAACTGCGACCAAGCCGACTAGGGAGACCCCCTTCTTCTTGGTCTACGGAGCCGAAGCGGTCCTCCCTCACGAGGTCAAGCGTCGTTCCGCACGGGTCTTGGCGTTCGATGAGACGTTGCAGGACACCATGCGAGGGACGGACCTCATGTTGGGGGAGGAGCGTCCTCGAGAAGCTGCACTGCGAGCAGCAAGATACTAGCAGGCACTTCGGCGATACCACTGCCGCAACATCCGCCCCAGAACTCTCGAGGTAGGGGACCTCATGCTCCGGCGGGTCCTCTCCAGGGAGGGACTGCATAAGCTCTCTCCTATGTGGGAGGGCCCGTTCAAGGTTGTTCATGTTTCCAGGCCCGGCTCCATGCACTTGGAGACTCAGGAGGGAGTACCTGTACAAAACGCGTGGAACATCCAGCACCTCCGGAGGTTTTACCCCTAGAAAGGCCCAGAGCCTGTGAAGAAGGTGAATGCCTGTGAAGCTCATCTTTTTGGAAAAGGCCCAGAGCTTGTGAAGAAGGCGAATGCCTGTGAAGCTCATCTTTTTGGAAAAGGCCCAGAGCCTGTGAAGAAGGCAAATGCCTGTGAAGCTCATCCTTTTGGAAAAGGCCCAAGGCCCAGAGCCTGTGAAGAGGGACAATGCCTGTGAAGCTTGCCTCCCCGAAGATAGGCCCGGAGCCTGTGAAGAAGGCCAACGCCTATGAAGCTCGCCGCCCATGACACTCTCGCGTAATAATGAGTTGGGGCTGTACACGCCCCGGAGTCTCAGGGGTGCCGGCCTCAGGCCCTGGGGCTCCCTCCCACGCCCAGTGGCAGCACTTAGCTCCGCGCTGGTGAGAAGACGTCGAAGACTAGACTAGGTGCCGGACGCGGCTTTTTCATTTGCTTTTTGCAGTTGGCTAGTTCATTCTCATTTGGAGTTTTTATCGAAACTATCGCCGCCTTTTGACCTATGGTTCTTCGACTTTTTCGCTCTCCTGCCTCGATTTCTCTTGCACGGGGGCTTGTGAGGTGGAAGCCCCGGGGGCCCTCGCGAGTGTTCCTGCCCTTATCGCTCAAGTTTTCACGGCCCAGGTCCACTACCGGAGCACCCCTCCAGACCATGCCCCACGGGCACCACGACACGAATACAGGGCCTGGGTCGGTCGCCCCCCACGGCTGAGACTAGAGATTACTTGCGAATGGGCATGCAACAGAAAGGAACAATACCGGAATGACAGAAACAGTGCGATGATTGATGACGTTAACCCAAACACGCCCCCACGGGGCCACACATTGCTATCTTTTTGCGCAGGAGAAAAGAAAGGAAAGAACAAAAGCGAGTGAAGCTCGTCCCACGCTGGCCCTCATGGAAGACTCGAGCCGCCCCCGGAGCTCAGGCGGACTCCCTCTCGCGCTTCACCGGGGCGCGACGGCGGGCAGACCCGCTGCCGCCCTCCAAGCAGGCGCGACGGCGTGGAGGCTGACCACGGCCGCTGCTAGAAGGGTCGCTACCCGAAGAAGCGCTGGTGAAGCTTGAGGAGTCACGGGCGCCGCCAACCGCTCGCGCGCTGTCCTCTCCGTCCTCGCCGGGGCTGAGTTCCCGACCGCGGTCGTCATCTTCAGGGCAGCACCCTGCACGGCGACCATCTTCCCCAAACACCCTCACGTAGAGGGTGGCGTCGCCGTCGAACTTGAAGTGTAGAGAGCACCGGCGGCGGAGACCACGCGCGCGAGCAAATGTCTGCCAGCCTTGGGTCAGGGCCAGGCTCCCGGCAGCGGAGACCTCCAGCGAAGCCCACGAGGCCCGACTGCAGCAGCCATCTGCCTGGAGCCAGAGGCCACCCAAGGTGCCAGCTGGGAGCTCACCTAGGAGGAAGCGAGGGAGCTGAAGTCGGGCGCCGGTTGGCTCCACCGCCCACACAATGAACTCCGGCAGCACCTCCGCAGTATGGACGCGCGGCCTCGGAGGTCGCACGGCCGGAACACGCCCGCTGACCATGGCCAGCCGCTCATCGCCGCACAGAGAGCCGCCTCCGCGACCGCGGGGGCCCACCGTGGAGGCCACAGGATGTTTGCAAGGGCGACCTCGACCGCGCTTGGGCGGGGGAGAGGTAGACGCGACCTGGCGAGCCTTTCCTTTCTCTGCGGCCGAGAACTTCCTTGGTGGAGCCATGAAGGAGAAGGAGAAGCACGAGGGGATAGGCTGGAAGGGCGCGCGCCATTCCGTACTTATAGCCGGCGAAGGCCAACCATCGACATCCACGATCGCAGGTAATCATGACCCGCTTTGCACGCAGGGACTTGTCGAATCTGTGCGGTTACCAAGGCGTCATGGGGAAGCGGAGGCACCCACGTCCAATCAACCGCCACGTGGTGCCCAAGGCCGCAGGCTGCTAGGGCCCGCGATGCTTCGCACTTGCCCTTTCGCCTCTCTGCTCGGCCAAGTCCGGGCGCGCCATGGGCCCGGGGGCTACTGTCGGCGTTCTGGGAACGAGGGTCCCCAGACTTGCCTGCCTGCGGCCTGTGGCGTGGCTCAAAGGAGGCCTAGCGCAGCCCAACTTCATCAACACAAGCTCAAGACCCTCGCGAGGGGCCAAGCCTCGCGGGGCGGACGACAAGGAGCTTCCTCACGCACGGCCTCGTCAGGCTGGCTCACGAGGAGGCGGGGAGCTCAAGGCGGGGTACCTCGCGAGGTGCCCATGACGCAAGCCATGACAACCAAGGGCGCCAGTCGGGCGCCAGCCCGCGCAGTGTCCCCCTTTCCTCTTTGGTGCAAAGGGAGCAAGCGCAGGCGAGAGCATCAAGCACAGGCATCCATTTCGGTGCAACAAGACCAAGACCAGCCCAACGGCAGGGAAGAAGTCATTGTGGAGCCCAAGCAGGCATCACCACCAGAGCCTTTGACAGGCGAGGACCAACTTTAGTCAGGATAAGTGTACCCATTGTTCCCCTTCAAAATGGCCAATTGTTGGCGCCCTTCCCGCTCAATATTTGGGAAGAGGCCCAGGGCCTTTGCCTATAAATAGGACTAGCCACCCCCAGGGTAGAGGCGTCGAGAATCCAAGAGTCAGAACCAGGTAGCACCAGCCAAGAACAGACCCTCGCGAGGCTGTTCTTCCTTGTATTGTTCATCATCAGCCCAAGAGGCAATCCACCACACCACACACTGGAGTAGGGTATTACACCACAATGGTGGCCTGAACCAGTATAAATCTTGTGTCTCTTGTGTTGTTCAGTTAGTAGTTTAGATCCCAGCGATTCGGTGAGGAACAGGCAGGCAGAAGGTTGAATCTCCGCGCGCACCCCAGAGTTCGAACCTCAAGGGTCTGCCGGAACCCGAAATCCGACAGCCTCTTCGGGAGGTTCAACAGTTCGTACTCGTGTGAACCTTGCACTTGGCTCTTCACCTCTTCGGAAGGTCCAACAATGATGATACTACAGTACAATATGCTTCTGGCAATCTGACACTGATTGAACTATTGCACGTCCACCGCGAGGGCGAGGGCGATGGAGAGGGCGTTGTAGTCAAAACCCTCTCCTCGTCCTGCGAACCACCGCGCGCGTGGGCGAGGGAGAGGCGTAGTAAGCAAGCTTCTCCTCGTTCGGCAAGTTGACGGGACACATCAAAGCAGTACTAGTACTAGTCCATACTATGTCCTTTCCGGTTAATATGGCTTAATTTGAAACGAGAAAAATACACTGGCGGTCAATGTATGTAACAATACGCTCTTTATGGTCACTACATATAGTTTTGCGGTGATTATACGATCACTAGCTCATCGTAGAGCACTGTATTGCACCCTACTGACCGGCCACATAGTCGACATGGCACTTTGTTGACTGGTTAAATTGTCACCTGGTTTCTGGGTCCCACCTGTCAATTGGTAGAGCAAAGAAATCAGTTAAACAAAACTTTACGCAGGCGCGACAGGAGTCCAACCCTTGCGCGCGAACCACCCTGGCTATGTATGTGAGTGCATGCATGTGTACTTCCTCAGTCTTCGAACAAAGAGTGTACATCGGCTAAAAAACAAAGAGTGTAGTACATCTACACTTCCAATGCATTTAGCCTTTAATCTAAATCTATATTGATTGACTAATGCACCAGCTTGTCCTCTAGGTATAGGCTACATGTCTATCCTTAATTACAGCATGCAATGACCTTCATTTAATCTTCTTCTCTCAATGGTGGCATGCACACATAAGTCTGCTACTTTTGGGCGTTAATTATGCCCTGGTCAATGTGTAAATCTCTAAATGTACAGTCTTTCACGGACGTAGGGAGTAGGTTGAGCACTTGAGCGTGAGCGTGTGTGTTGCGTCGTGTGTTGTGTGCCGCATGGGTGCGTGAGTGTTGCGTCGTCCATGTGTACGTGTGACTGTTGCATGTTGCATGCATGCATGCATGGGGCTTACTCCCTCCCATTGACATGCTCATATTTCAAGCTTCCTCTGTTCCCTCCATATGGTGATACTCCCTTTGTTCCCAAATACGGAGTAAAAGCCTCTCTATGTTCCCAAATACAAAGTAAAAGCCTCCCTCTATTCCCAAATATGGAGTATTTGTCTTTCTAGAGATTTCAACAAGTGACTACGTCCGGAGCAAAATGAGTGAAGTGAGCGTAGAGGCATAGGGATACTATAGAAAGGAAGTCTCCGCGATCCATTATTCCCCATCTCGGTCAGAGAGAACTATTCAACTAGTCTTGGCAGTGAAGTGACAATACACGCTGCAGCAGATGGGACACTTAATTAATAAGCTGAACCAGCGTGTTGGTGTTACTAAATCAGCCTTACCCAGTACTGCCATCATGTTTGCCAGTAGAGCATGCTTCCGCAAATACGCCTACGCACCTTTTTCCTCCATTAACTGACAAATGGGCCCTCTTGTGGTAGACCCACATGTCATCGGTGTAACTATTTACACTCCGAAGGACGGTATATCCTGGTAGTAGTACTAGTAGAATTGAGATTTAATGCACTTTATTCCACATCTTCCACTCTTCTTCCTCGTCTCTTCTTCTTCCTCCCCTCTTCCCCATCGTCAGCCGCACACCATTTACCCCCGCTCACTGCGGCCCGCCCGCGCCATCTTCCTTGGTAGCTCGCGCGTACCATATCCCCCCGCTCATTGCTCGGCCACACGAGGAGAAGCTTCTTCGCTCGCCCGCCCGAATCCACTTCCCCGCTGACTCGCAGGCACCAAAAACCCCAATGGCAGAACCGACTGACACGTAGAGCCGCGATTGGAATTCCCTCCCTGATGTTCTCTTGGAGCAGATCTGTAATCCTATGGACCTACTCAGCACCGTCCGTCTGGCTGCATGCTCGGTGTCTTTGTACCGTCTACTCGTCTGCAACCGGCCGGCTCTGTTCAAGACACCCTGCTTGCTGATGCCCGATCCTCGCAGGTGGCCTAGACACCGACTTGACGATCCTACGGAGGTTGTCGTAGTGCCCCTCGACATGCTACCACTACCCGTCCACCTGTCCTTCATGCGCGGCCACTACTGGGCGGGCATGAAGGCCAACTGGATCATCCTCATCCACCAATCCAGTAGTCTGTGGTGTCTCATGGATTTCCACACCCAGCGAGAGATCACCCTTCCATCATTGGATACCGCCGCCATCGAGCCTCGCGGCCCGCCGGACACTCCTGCCTACTACGCACGAGACGCGTCAAGCTTTTGACTCGACCTCTGTTTGCTGAAAGTTGTAATCTGCGAAGTGCCCACACCATCAAAAGACTACATGGATTACAAGCTCATTTCCTTGTTCAACATGGGATTAGTCTATCTGGAATCCGGTCGCCATACATGGTTATGGCTCATCGTCAATCCTGTTGAGGCAACATTTCTGTCTGATGCTATAGTGCATGATGGCATCGTTTACACGGTTGACGCACAGATTGGCTGCCTATACTGGTGGAATCTATCATCGTGTAATTGTTCTATCTCATCTCATCTTTACCTTATGAATACGACTGCCTGTTCATTGTTACAAATTTAGAATAGATAGTATGTATATAACCACATAATTGCTATATGTTCCTCTCATTTCGTAGATTTTTATGACCACACATGTTATTGTTAGAGTTGATATGAGAACAATTGGCATATAATGATTGTTAGAATAGATATTATGAGCATAACATCATGATTGCTATATGTTACTCTCATTTCCAAGATTTTTATAACAACACATGTTATTGCTTAGAGTTGATATGAGAACAGTAGTAGTAAGTGCTATGGTAGAATATGAGTAGGCTCTATCATAGTTGTTTTCCTCTCATTGTTACATGATGTTTGAACCATGACATATTGCTAGAATATGAAAGCCATTGGCTTATTTTTTTTAACTTGGGGTATGATTATGACCACAGCATTGCAATTCTTTGTCTATGATATGTGTCACTGTTATAATAATCTTAATTCCACACATACTCTGAATATGATTGTTTATTTTTGTCCTTTTGGTCTCCAATTTGAATTGTTGCAGCAGACGCAAATGCGTTGGCCTTCATGATTCAAGGACCTGGAATCATGAAGGCCGATGGGTGGTGGTTTATCGCTCGTTCAGCTGACGGCGGTCATTTGATGCTCATTCGCACGTACCAAATTGACCAAACCATTACATCAAACCACATGTAGTACAATGCATGGGGCGTTCGTGACATTCATGGCTATGGCTACTTCGTGTTCGACAAAGATCCCAGCTCCGTTGGGCCAGTGTATTCAACTGGAGGCGGGTTTACAGCCTCGGCAACCACTCCATGTTCCTCGGGCTCAATTATTCGATCATCCAACCAATCATCCATCATATCACCGGCGATGATTACCGTGCTATGCAACTCCCATTCGCCAGGGGGACTGTGTTTACACATCATACCATGGGTTTCATGAATCACCATATCCAGAGATTCGTCGACACAGCTTGTTGCTAGATAATCTTCAGTGTGTGAAAGGCATCAAGCTTCCATGCGATGGATGGCTTTTGCAAACCTGACATGCAGCGATGTGGTTCATGCCAACAGCAAATATGCACAACTTGATTCATACTGATATCTAGACTGAGCCATGTATTCTGATGTTGTAGCACGACCCTCTTTTGTTGGATATTATGTACTATTGTTAGTGTGAAGCACTCCTCTGGTTTGAAGGATAGATAACTTTCTAAGATCAAGTGCATCCTAACTCACCTGCGTAGGATGTACTGATAATGATGATGGAGATGCTGTGCAGAAGCCATATATATATATATATATATATATATATATATATATATATATATATATATATATATATATATACGCTTGTTAGTTAAACCTATGGTTAAAATGTGACACTAAATATGATTAGTAAGTAGTACAGTAGCAGTACTAGTATACATCGGTCAAAATATTCATCATGTCCACACATTGAATTGACGTGACAATACGTTGCGCGTGAGGTGACACAAGAATCCCGGCGGCGTGTTCGGGTATTCTAGACTTCAGATTTGGAGTACCACTTATCTGTCGAAATCGTTCATCATTCACTTAAAACAGTCGATTGATTATACATTGAGTACCATATAACTGGAATTAACCGATGCAATTCAAAGAAGGATTGGCCGGTACTGCCGGCTGAGTAAAGTTCGATCCCACGGATCAGGAGCTGATCGAGCACCTTAAGGCCAAAGTGAGTGCTGACAGTGCGAGATCTCACCCTCTCATCGATTTGTTCATACCAACCATCGACAGCGAGCACGGCATATGCTACACCCATCCTGAGAAACTTCCAGGTAAGACACCAATCGGTTGTCTACTTGCACAAACATATTCCTTTGTTTATAGCTCTCTTTTTCTTTTTAGACGCGGACCT
This sequence comes from Triticum aestivum, assembly GCF_018294505.1. NCBI lineage: Eukaryota > Viridiplantae > Streptophyta > Magnoliopsida > Poales > Poaceae > Triticum > Triticum aestivum. The sequence continues at coordinate 395,730,696 of NC_057810.1, forward strand.
GGCGAAGCAATTACAATTTGATAGTTAATAAAAAGTGAAACAAGTGACTACAACATGTCAAAGATGTTATGAAAATGCCAACTACGTACACTAAAACCTGTATTTGACAATACTGCAGGTATCACATTGAGTGGCCTAAGCAAGCATTTCTTCCAGCGCAATTCCAGGGCGTTCAAAAGGGGTACATGGACGCGTCGCAAGATATAGTCGGAGTGCGGCATGCACGCGATGTGGCACAAGACCGGCAATACCTTGTCGGTGATGGTCAACGGCTGGCAGACGGGCAGCAAAAAGGTTATGGTGCTGCACACCAACAAGAACTTCAACCAGCAGAGGACCAACTGGGTGATGCACCAGTACCACCTCGGGGACCTGGAGCAAGAGAAGGAGCGGGAGCTGGTCCTCTGCAAGATTTTCTACCAGACGAACACTAGGGCCAGGAGTAAAAAGATTATAAGTTAGTTTTGTATTGGTACTTGTACTACCTTGTCGTCCGCAAGTTGGTATTGTTGTTAACGATCTTTTGGTATGAACTTGGCATTTGCTTCCAACCATCATGCCGAGGGTCGACGTGGATATAAAACTGAATCATTTGTTTCGAAATGAATTTTCAACCACCTGATTTTTATTTGATGGGTAGCATAAGCACCTGCTGTTCGAATTCCCAGTTCTCCAAATTTTTCGAAGCAAGTGCATCACTTATTATCATGATGGAAAAACAATATCCCTGTTGCATCCCAGTTATCAGTGTGTACTTGCAGAATTCTCTCGTTTATTGAGCATGTATATTGTTTTTTCAGGTCGAGCAACTTTCAACTGGGTTGTAGACTGCCCAGGCTTGGTTTTGTTTTTAACAGGCCCAGCCCATGACGACAACCGGGCACAAAGATCCAGCAGGTATCTACTGGCCTCTGGCCCGCCAGCGTTAGTTATATTTTGTCTTACAACATCCGCAGGCAGTTTTTTTACTGAATCAAACACACAGTCCAGTTCTATTTTCCTCTTGAAATGCGTGTCCTACATCCATTTTCTAATCTCTACCAATAGTTTTACTAGTTCATATACACGTATCATTATATTGAAAATACATAAAATTCCCTTTTCATATTTACATCCTTATTTTTGTTGTTGTTTTCCCTCCCAGCGCTGATTTTTTTACCACTGGTTTTCCCTTAAACCAACTCAATTGTCCCACGTCTTATTTGCTTACAAAAACAAAACAATTTTTTTGGCAAATCAATAAGTTCTTAAAAAATGTTTATCATTTCAGGATTACAATATTTCGGGCTCCACCAAAATATGCAAAATAAGGTTGAATTTTTTGACCGTGGTCCTGGGTAGAAAATGGGATGTAATAAATTACTTAAGAATTAGCAAATGGGCTAGAAATTATTAAAAAATAGCAAATGGGCTCTATGTTGTCTGTCACAGATTTGGAGGCTGACTTATGGGCCTACTAAGTTCATGCGTACACAAGGTTTCTCAAAAAGGAAACTTGGTCAACAATCGACTCTACCAGCGTCAGACCGTTAGATGTCAATCTAACGGCAATCGTGCTTCTTCAGTCTCTGATCTTCCTACCCCAACCGCCCAAACCAGCGCCGTCGGAACCGCCTGCTCCCGCCTCCCGTGGCTGGCTGTGCTGCTGGGCAGGCCTTACAGCCCCATCATACTCGCATTCCTGGCCTGTCTATCCCTCTACTCATCCACACCTCCTGTTATTTTCCGGCGACGGCAGCCGAACCAGTCAACCCTCATACTCTCCACCACGTGGGCAGCCACTGCCGTGTCTTCCCCGGCTTCGTGTCGTTCCCTTCGTAGGCCTCGCGTCGTCCACCGACCTGGTGCTCTCGAGGCGGCGTGGTCAACATGGTCAACAAACGACATCCATCGGAAGTGGATTGTACGTGGAGAGGCTGACAGTTGGGTCCATGGCCGCACACAAGGAAATGCCTCCTTATTACACGCAAAATAATGATTGCTCCACCTGACATCTGGGACCCGCCGGAAGGGCCTCTGTATTTCGCGAAAAAAAAGTTCCCTTTGCTGATAGGTCGGACCCACCAACTATATCTTCGCACGCAAGGAAGTGCCTCCTTATTGCGCACAGAAAAATGAATACCCCCTGCCAGCTAGGACCCACCATAGTGGGAGGCTGACTTGTGGGCCTACTAAGTTGACAGGGACGGAGGGCTTTATCAACTTAGTCAATATATGAACGATTCTAGCTCCAGTGACCGTATGATGTCCATCCAACGGTCATAGTGCTTCTTCAACCTATGGTCTTCTTGCTCCAGCCGCCCAAACTAGCGCCGATCGTGCCGCGTGTTCCTGCCTCCTGTGGCCGGCTGGACAAGCCATCCCGCTACTCACCCACACCCCCTGTTATTCTGCAGCGATGACAGACTCACACCGCAGCCGAACCAGTGAACCCTCGTACTCCTCTTCTCGTGGGCATCTGCTGCCGCGTCTTCCCCGGCTCCGCATCATCCCCTTCCTAGGCCTCGCCGTCGTCCACCGCCTTGGTGCTCTCGGTGCGGCGTGGTCAATGTGGTCAACGACCGACTTCCATCGGAAGAGTACTATACATGGAGAGGCTGACAGCTGGGTCCACGGCAGCCACAAGGAAGTCCCTCCTTATTACGCGCAAAATAATTATTCCTCCACCTGACAGCGGGGACCCACCGGACGGGCCACCATATTTCGCAAAAAAAAGGTTTTCCCCCTGACTGCTGGGACTCATCAGCTACATCTTCGCACGCAAGGTAGTGCGTCCGGGCAACAAAAACCGATTCGCCCCACTGATTGCTGGGACCCACCAGCTACATCTTCGCACGCAAGGAAGTGCCTGACAGTAGGGACCCACCTGGTCGAAGCATACGTACTGTTATCATTCTGGTCGCAAATGTGTATGTACATACTGGTCGATGTAGACGTGCACGTGTCGTAGTAGAGCCGCGCACGTAGCATGTACACGTACGTACAGCAGCCAGGGTGCAAGAAAGTAAATACAGCCACGTACGTACATACGGGAGGGGTCTCGAACGCCTACTCACGCATACGTACGGCCAGGGCTCGTGTACATGGCTGGGTCGGAACGGAGAAACTGCGTCATCGTGGTGTTCATGAGGAGGCAATGGAACGCATCGTGTTCATCGGGAGGCAATGGGAGATGTGGGAGCCAACCGGCTTGGACGGAATAGCCGATGGAAACGAGGCCTGGCGTACCGCAGAACGGAGGAAACGGCCTTGTGTTCAACCGACCACGTTTTAAACAGAATCCTGTTCATCAGAAGGGGTCTGGCGTACCGCAAAATGGAGGAAACGGACTTGTGTTGGACCTCCTACGGTCGAAACGGGGTCCTGTTGATCGGGAGGGGTGTGGCGTACCGCAAAACGGAGGAAACGGGCTTGTGTTGGAGCGCTACGGTCGAAACGGGGGTCCTGTTCATTGGGAGGGGTGTGGCGTACCGCAAAATGGGACTCCACGAGATACTGTTCATCTCTACCGTCGACCTCCTCCAGCCTCCACGGGCTACTGTTCATCCACCGTCGACCTCCTCCAGCCTCCACCTGTGACTATTCATCCACGGGCTCCTGTTCATCCAGCCTCCACCGCGCGCTACTCCACCGGCTACTGTTCAACCAGCCCTCTCCACGGGCTCCTGTTCAACCACCCCTCCGCGGGTTACTGTTCATCCAACCCTCCACCTTCTACAGTTCATCCAGCCCTCCATGGGGTCGTCCTGTTCATCCAGCCCTCCATGGGGTCCTGTTCATCCAGCCCCAACCGGCTTGATCGATCGGGGTCTTGTTCATCCAGAGGCAACACCACGGGGTCCTGTTCATCCACCTCCACCGGGAACTGTTCATCCAAACCCCCCAGCAACGCTCACTGTTCATCCAGAGGCAGCATCGATCGTCTTCAGTTAGCAGCAGTGGCGAAGGAATCGCTCAATCGGGTTCAGTTAACAGCCATCGATCGATCACTCGGGTTTAGTAACTCGTAGCCTGCAGTGCAATCACTCGGGTTCAGTAGGCGAACGCCTCGCTCGGGTTCAGTTAGAGCCCAATTCCTCGCACCCATGCGCGTGCGTGTATGAGAGAAACGCGCAAACCTCCATGCATCGCTCGGCCCCGACCACCCACCGTAACCGGGAACACCCTGATATTTTCCTCGCCCTCACTTCTACCACGGTTTTTCCCGTCATGGACGGCCCAAAGAATGTCATGCAGCTGCGTCTCCGGCCCGCCCAGGATGAAAAGCCCATTTTTTGTCATGATTTTTTGTCATAGAAGTAGGAGCCCACCACATCTATGATGATACCGGGTTTTGTCACAATTAACGTCATAGAAGTGTCATAAGTGTGACAGAAAAAAAAATCGTTCGGCCCATAATGTCACGGATGTGTCTTTTTTTGTAGTGTAGCTAGAACACAATAAAACATTGTTTAAGATACAACATTCCACTCATAGCTAGAGGACTCAAGAAAACAATAGCTAGGGTAACAAAATAAGAAAATTAATAATAATGGAGAATAGAAGTATCTAGAAGTAGTCAAACAGATGTGACTTCTGGTTTTCTTGTTCTTCTTTTACTTGTCTCTATTGTTCCTCATCAAGTGAACAGAAACTGATAACGACACCAAGCTGGCAGGCAAGATCAGCCCAATAAAGATGTGTGCAATAAGTTAGAAATTAGTCTATTGGTACATATGATGTACTTCTACAATTTTTGTTGCTTAGTTAGGATGTTATAAACGTCGGTTCATTGCCCTGATGCTCTAGCAATGTACAAGTCATGGACAACAATATCAACAAAGGAATTCAAGAGAGAAAAGAATAGAGAAATAATCAGATAACAAATCGTATTACTAGGATAAGTTTATTCAGTCAAACCGTATTAGGTATCAAGGGCCTAAAACTCAATTATATAAGAGTGGCATGTATTTGTATTTCAGACAAGCAAGGAGTAATTATCTAGTTCGGCCTCAAAAGCTCATGTCCTCAGTTTCTAGCCAACTTCTCATCTCCAATCAAGTCGAGCCGTACTGGATATCCTCCTGTTTATGGTTAAATTTGATATGAATCGCTAATAATTCCATGTCCCCTCGAACGTTTTGAATTCTGTATCTTGGTAACAACAACAAAGTGCGACTTCCACAAAAACTATCAGATGGTTTTTCAAGCTACATGTGCTGGATGCATTACAAAGTTACCACAAATACCATCAAAACATAGGGAAGGAAGCAAGAAAGCAGAAAGGGTCAAGGATTCATGTGAGAGTTTGGCTTAATAGGAATGATAGACTACTTATCAACAAGGAATTCCTTCTATTTCGAGAGCCCATTCGAAAAGAACTCCAAAGTTAAGTGTGCTTGGCTTGGGGTAATTCTAGGATGGGTGACCGACCGGGAAGTTGGTCCCGGGTGCGCATGAGTGAGGGCCAAGTGCACAGAAAAAGACTAGTGTTGGTATGTGGGGCTAGTCTTGACCCCCCCCCCCAGGCATAACGGTGTGTTATGTTTGGTATCAGAGCTGACCCTCACAGTTACATGGACATGCGTGTGTCAGGTGAGCGAGCATGTGGCGCATGGAGCGTGTGGCCCGTTGTGGCACACGGCATGGCACTTGTGCCGGACTAGACATGCATACGTGTGCCAAGAGGGAACGTTCCTGATGGGCCAACGAGGATGTCGGTTCCTTTGAGTGGGGGTGTATGTGAGAGCCTGGCTTAATAGGAATGTTAGACTACTCATATCAACAAGGAATTCCTTCTTTTCCGGGAGCCCATTCGAAAAGAACTCCAAAATTAAGCGTGCTTGGCTTGGGGTAATTCTAGGATGAGTGACCGACCGGGAAGTTGGTCCCGGGTGCGCACGAATGAGCACAAAGTGCACAGGAAAGACTAGTTTTGGTCTGTGGGGCTAGTCTTGATCCCGCCAGGCGTAACGGTGTGTTACAATTCACGACTCAAGTGAAATTGACTGCATTCGGTAGCACTGCAAGATGTCAATAACAAGGACGATTAATATTATAAAATAGTTATCAGGTAAGACCGTGACTACAAATATGACCTCTGTGATTTATAATATATCTTCTTCACATCTTAAAGGTAGTTAACATGGCATAGTAGAACCCTTTCCTGTTTTGGAGTGTATCACCAATGTCAACCAGAACTTTGCCATGACAAGCATCATTTAATCCAACAACCTCAAAAATCACCAAGTTCTCTCTTTTTGATTTCATGACTCTTCTAACCTGTCTCAGTTGCATAGCATAGGATAACCAAATTATAGACTTGCAGTCAGCGTGTTGGATACCCTGTAAGTATTAATTGCAAGAACCGACATGCCTGTATTAACTTGAAATAGGGATAATTGCTTCTTGAACTGTTGATTTTGAATTTTACACAATAGCTGGTCCAGTATATGGTTCATGATTTGTTCAGGATTGCAACGCAAATAACCATGTATTATGCCTGACCAAGTGATCACTAACTTGTCATTCAAAAGAAGAAATGCAGAAATTTTCAATAGTGATTGAACACATAGTTTGATATCATTGGAGCATTGAAATACAATTCAACATTGTAGACAGACTCTGGTTGATAGGATTTGGGATCCTACCAGGTCTAGCTTGTAGGTTGTAGGGGTGGAAGGGGGCTTGGCGAGGAGGAAGGCAAGGTCGCCAACGCTGGGGAGCCATCATCACGTGTGCGAGAGAGGGGGAGGGAGCAGGACACGGCGGCTAGGGTTAGGTCTCCCAGCTCCCTTCGGGAAGCCGAGCAATTATGATTGCTTCTGCTTAATCTCAAAATGGGTCCTTACATGAGTTTATATAATCTCCAAATACCATAACTGGGCTAAGCCCCTAATAACGATAAGATAACTAGGCCAGGCCCCTAACTGTCTGGGTTGTAGTATATGCCGAGCATAACATCTCTCCCCGCCTGCACAAACAGCTCGTCCTCGAGCTGGAAGGCGGGAAAGCGCTTCCAGATCTCCTCGAGGTGATCAACGGGAGCCAAACACCTCCGCGTCAGCTGGGGCGGGCAGGTCGCCGAGCCCGGCGGCGGCGGTGTCCTTCTCAATGTAGTCCGCAGCCACCAGGTAGAAGAGTCACGGGCAGACGTGGCCGAGCACGTAGGGCTCATCGCAGTTGAAGCACAACCCTTGGCGGCGACGCTCGAGTTGCTCGGCCGGGTGAGCCGGCGGAACGGGAGCGCCGCGGTCGCGGCGAGGAGTGCCGCGGAAGCCTGAGCGGGCCGACCCTGCACGGGAACTTCCGGCCTGGGTGGCGGCCTAGCGGCCCGGGACGGTGACTCCTGCTGGATGGCCACCGCGCGGTGCTAGAACGCACGGGCGTAGTACATGGTCGTCTGGAGGTTCTGTGTCCCGCGCATCTCCACTTCCACTCGGATGTGGTCAGGTAAGCCGCCGACGAAGAGCTCAGCCTGCTGACGAGCCGAAACGCCGAGGGTATGGCACGCTAGTGCCTGGAAGCGATCAGCGAAGTCTTGCACTCTGGTGAGGAACGGAAGACGCCCAAGCTCCGCCAGACGGCTCCCGCGTATAGGCAGATCGAAGCGCAAAGAGGCACAGATCGCGGAAACGCTCCCATGGTGGCATGCCGCCCTCGTCCTGCTCAAGGGCGTAATAACACGTCTAGGCGGCTCCTCGTAGATGATAAGAGGTGATCCAGGTGCGGTCTGACGCGAGCATGCGCTGCCCCCTGAAAAATTGGTCGCATCGGAGCCAATTCAGGGAGTCGACGGTGCCGTCGTAGGTCGCAAACTCCAGCTTGGAGAATCTCGGCGATGGCTGAGCGTGGACGACGGGCAGGTATATGTCATCCGCGTGGAACAACAAGGGCGACGACACCGAGTGTGCAGGCTGCAGAGTACCACCATGGAAAAGGGGCCTGTCCACACCATCGTAGGGACACGCGACACCCGAGGACCCGCCGAACTGCATGGTCTGGGGCGCACCGGCGGTGACAGCACCTGCGGCTGTCCTGAGGCCATCGTGTAGACCGGCTCAATGAACCCAGCGAGTCCGGCCGATAGAGGAGACGGCGACGGGGGAAAACGGGCCTGATGGATGGGCACCCCGGGCGCCGTTGACGGAAGGCCCGGCCTCGAGATCGCCTGTGGCGGCGGCGGCTGCGCCATGATGGATGCGACGGAGGTCGCCGGTGGTGGCGGCTGCCACGGGAACTGCTGTGTCCCCGTGATGGTGGTGACGGGGGCGGGCGGCTGCAGTCCATAGTGCCCCGCGAGGAAGGTGCAGATGCCCTAGACCGCCTGAGTCAGGTCCCGGAGCGCCGCCGTCATCTCCTCCGGGATGAGCACGGCGGGGACGAGCGCGGGTGGAATCCAGGCCGCGGAGGAGATCAGCCCGGCCAGGGACGGCGTGCTGGCCGCGGTGGTCATGGGCGACGAAGAGACGATCGGCAACGAGAGGGAAGGGGTGGGCGGTGCTACGAACATGGTCGAGCCTGAGACCTCTAATACCAGATTGATAGGATCTGTGATCCTACCAGGTCTAGCTCGTAGGTTGTAGGGGTGGAAGGGGGCTTGGCGAGGAGGAAGGCGAGGTCGCCGGTGCTGGGGCGCCGTCGTCATGTGTGCGAGAGAGGGGGGAGCAGGACGCGACGGCTATAGGTCTCCCGGCTCCCTTCAGGAAGCCGAGCAATTATGATTGCTTCTGCTTAATCTCAAAATGAGTCCTTACATGAGTTTATATAATCTTCAAATAGCATAACTGGGCTAAGCCCCTAATAACGATAAGATAACTAGGCCAGGCCCCTAACCGCCTGGGCTGCAGTATATGCCGGTCATAGCACCGGTACACAAGCTGAAGAACCAGGGCAGATCCCTGCCACCATCATCTTAGAGGACTGACAACCCAACTTGTAGCCCGAGCTGGCTTTCGTATTCGTACTGTTCGCTGAGATCTACTTTCCAACCGCTCAAGTATTGAGTAAGTTATCGAGTCAGGAGTTAACCCTTGCTGCTTCATAGTCTCATAATGTTTATGAGCTTCTGCTGTCTTCCCGTGCCTCTCCAAACAATCAAGTAAGATGTTATAAGTTACAACATTAGGGATGCATCCCTCTGCAATCATGTCAGCAAATAAGCTGCATGCCATATCAACCTTATTAGATTTCCCAAAGCATTCAATCAGTATGCTGTAAGTGAATACATCAGGATCATATCCCTTCTCCTGCATCTCTTTGAAAAGCATGTGGGCTTCATCAAGATCTCCGTTTTTCCCAAGACAGTTTATCAAAGAATTGTAAGTGATGACATCAGGTTTACAACTGCTAGCATTCATTTCTTCAAATAATCCAGATGCTTTACCAACTAAGCCAACTCTACCATAGCTTGATATCACAATGTTGTAGGTAAAAAGATCCGGAGCAATCCCGTTAGCTTTCATCTTGTCAAAGAGACTAGTTATGAAAGAGACCTGTTTGAGCTTCCCAAGGGCTGAAAAGACCATATTGTACATGCTAATATCAGTAGCAACCCCTTTTGCAGGCATCATATGTAGGAGATCAATAGCCTCTAATGTTTTTCCTGAATTGCATAACACCTCAAGCATTGATACGAAAGCATCCATGTCTCCGGTTTCATAGGAGTTCCACATCTGACAGAATACATTATGTGCCTCACTTACATGCCCAGATTTGCTAAGTGACTTGACCAAATAAGAATAAATTGATTTGTTCATATATCTATCACAGATATTCAGAACCTCATTTAGTCTGTGCAGTTGTCCTTCTGTTGCCAAAATATCCAATGTAATGCTATATGTGAATTGATTGGGCTGGCAGTCGCCCTCGATCATTTTGGAAAGTACAAAGATTACCTTGTCCACCATCTTGTTCTTACCAAGAGCCTCAATAAGAGTATTATAAGCAATAAGGTTAAGAGCACATCCTTTTGATACCATTTCATCAAAAAATGAGAGAAACTTAGAAGTCTTCCCGGCCCTCCCAGACATTCTAATTAGTATAGTATATGTGTACGCATCCGGCTCACAGTACTTTTGTTTCATATCTTCAAAGACTTGGTAAGCTTGGTCAACCTGCTTAAATAACAAATATCAGCTGCGAAAATTCAGAAATGGCAATCCTAATGAGATGTGCATATCAAGATGTGTTATATGTCAAATATTATAATCTACGGACGATGGGATGCCCTAGGCTAGTTTTTATGACATGGTGAGCATTAAACACTGAGACAAACAACACAACTTCATGTTTACATTCACTAACAAAAAAGTTAACATTTCACAGATATGCAAGCTTCTTGAAATTTATCCTGGCACCTGATCGATAGAGATGGATCATTGGAAAGCTGAAATACCAGTGCTACATGAGGTGATATTATTGTATCCAACTCAGGGTGTGCATAGTGTAACCATTAATCCATTATGCATTATTGTTCAACAATGGAAGCCATTCTCAACAGCATATTAAGCGAGGCCAAAGATTTATTGCACTGGCAATCTCAGACTCTCAATTGAGTCAGGCTACAACAATATCAGGCACGTAGTGATGCTCCTATTTTAGGCTGCGATTAGCATTATGGTAGATCACAGTGATCCTGTTTGTCCCAACAGCTTTTGCCTATTTTAGTGTTAGTTTGATGTGCTTTTGCCTACTTCTGTGGCTAATTTACTACAGCAGAAATAAAATAAACACATCACAGTTCAAAAACTGAGCTCAAGGTGAGTTAGTGAATTGAAAAATAAAGGAAGCTACTGCAAAAGGTTTGGACGGCATACCACAGACGGGTTGAGATCCTCTGCAGTACCGTATGGTGCTGTAGTGTCAATGACATGTGGGGTCAGGTCCCACATGGCAGTGACTGTACAGCACCGTACAGTACTGCAGAGGATCCTAACCCACCACAGACATAGTTCAGTATACCAAGTTTTTTTTATTTGTAATCAGGGACATGACATCATTGCGATGACACACTGTTCTAGTATTGATGATGACAGCTTTGCTTGTGTATGTACACATCATATGTTAGTTACATGACCATCAAGGTGAAAAAGCTTCAGTGGTTGCAATGAGAACTACAGGCTCTCCAGAAGAGGTTCCAATTATTCCAGCGAGGTATGCAGGCTCCGGAAGTCCAACATTAAGAGGGTGCTTGGATTCAAGGGACTATTTTTAGTCTGACTAAAAATAGTCTCTTTTAGAGGCTAAAGTTCCAAGCACCCCTGACTAAAGAGAGGCTAGGACTAGTCTTGAGGCTAAAATATTTTAGTCATAGGAAACCTACTAAAATATGTATTAGCCCTCTCTCTCCTCATTTAATTCCTCTCCTTTAACACATGCGAGTTCTGGATTGGAGGGTTTGGAGGATAATAAATGCTTAATAACTTGATTTTAGTCTCTTTAGTATTTGGATCCAAGCATGGGTGAGGCTAGCAAGTTTTAGTCCCACTACTTTTAGTCATGACTCATGAGACTAAAACGTATCCAAGCACCCTCTAACTAGTACTCCCTCTGGCCCGAATTACTTGTCCCAGAAATGGATGTATCTCGGGGCAGAGGGGGTACCATCTACCTCCAGAATGGCTAGTATCAACGCTTACTTAATAAGCTTTTGCAGTTATCACAATCTAATAAGAATGCTCAAGTGACGTCTTGATCAAATGGCATCAATTGCTGCACTAACAAAATCCTTCTGGTATTGCAAAATCATCTTTACTAACCGCTCACAGTCTAGTTAATAGGTATTACCAATTTCATCCCATAAAAGCACTTTGTCAAATGAAAACTCCCCTCAAGCCTTCTCATTCTTAAATCCAAGGGCCTCATAACAATTGTAGGTCAAACAATCACAGCAAAACATGCGAAGACCATGAAAAAAATACAAACTCCTAACTGCAAATAGAAGTACCATCTAAAAATATGTCAAGTGTGCCCATTGTCATACCATTCCAGACTTGGCAAGGGCATCAAGCAGCATGTTATACGCAAATATATCCAGCCTGTACCCCTTTCTGCGCATTTCCTCATAGACTTCGAACCCCTTGGACACCTCCCTGCTCCTCAAATGAGCCTGCAGAATGCACTTGTAGGTGTAGCCATTAAGCCTCAACCCCCACTTCATGGCCAGCTCCAGGCACTTGGTCACCTCCACGCCTCCTCCGCCCATTCCAACCAGCAAATTCACCGTGGAGATGTTGCCGGCCACGCCGTCCCGCTCCATCTCCGAGACGATACGCAGAGCCTCGCTTGGGTCCGCCCTGGTGCGGAAGAGGAGAGCCAGGATGCGGTTGTATGAGAAGGCGTTGTGACGGAAGCCCGGGAGGGAAGCGGGGGCGAAGCGGAAAAAGGCGAGAGCAAGGGCGGGGTCGGGGGAGAGGGCCTTGACTATCTCAGAGGCCTCGGAGGTGGTGAGCGTGAGGCGGCGGTCGCGGAGGTAGTCTGCGAGGTCGACCAGCGGGGTGGGAGAGGCGGGAAAACGGAGGATGCCGGCGGCGGCGCAGATGAGGTGGCGGCGGGGGAGCGGGTAACCGCGGGGGTCGAGCGGCGTCGGGGGAGGGGTCGGGGATACGGTGACGGTGATGGAGGGGCCGGAGGGGGACGGCGTCGCGGCTGCGATCCGGCCGGAGTAGGTCGTCCCGAGGCGGCGGGGCATTTGGGCGTCTGGTGGGGCTTCCGGCCTTCCGGTTTCCGAGTGTGCCGGCGTTCGGGGTCTAAGAGCATATGTGACACACCCCGTATAACCCCGAGCCACATGACGTGTTTGCAGTTCGCGAAAAAACGAATTTGTGGGCCGGCGCGGACGGCCGTCGAGTCAAACCCCGTAAAATGGACTCGTATAAAAGGATAGTCGCGGAATTTGCCTAGCAAGCTTGAACAATTTTCACAAAGAAAGATCGTCGCATTCGGTACCTTCTCCGGAAGAGGTGCGGCGAATATTGTTGGATTCTTCACGAAGTAGTCTTGCATCAACATCTCGTTTCCGAAATGGCGATTTCGAGGAATGCAAAGACGGCCGACGGTCGATCCTCCCCGCCTCTTTCGGTTCTCATCATCGTGCTCCTTCACGGCAAGGCCATCACCAACGTCGTCTGCCGATAGTTTGCAAGCAGCGTCTCAACATCTGAGTCGTCTGAATCGTCCGAATCATCGAGCAAAAACTTCTCGCATGGGCTCAATTCCATCTACATGAACAAAAATGGCACGCCCTGTCAACCAACTATGCATAGCGCTCGGCACAAAGCACAAGTAAACACTCACCGGCTGCTCGAGGGCGGTGGCTCTCCGGCGGTTCGGGGGCGGGCGTTCCGGGGCGGCGACCGCGACTAGGGGCGGCTGGGGGGCGGTCGATCCCCGGCAGCGACGGC